>NW_007731994.1:69513-75252 GCF_000696425.1 Galeopterus variegatus
TACTTCATGTGGATATTTCTTTTTTCTTTGGAGCTGGTTGTTTGCAAATTATATCCAGAACCATTTTATCCATATGTTGATGCACAATTTTTTCTCATTGATGTCACCTCTTTTTAGATACTTCATGTGGATATTTCTTTTTTCTTTGGAGCTGGTTGTTTGCAAATTATATCCAGAACTATTTTATCCATATGTTGATGCACAATTTTTTCTCATTGATCTCACCTCTTTTTATTCTCTCCATCCCATCAGCCATGATACCACCAATCCAATGACAAATGAGAGAAGAATATTTTACAAAGTTCATGAGTTGACACATTAGTTTATGAAATTTATTTGTTGGCTAATTTATTTTTTCTGTCTGCACCTATTCCCAAACTGAGAGAGAGAGGAGAGAATTTGACCTTACCAAAGTGTGTCTGCAGGAGGAAGCTGTCCACAGGTGTACTGAATCAGTAGGCATCTTGTTTCATGCACTAGTGGAACAACTGACCAACTTCTTTCAACCTCACCTCCATTACCTATGTGGACAAGTTGCACAGAAGATGTGCTTAATGTTTATTAGTCGAATTATGTTAGTTTTTATTAGTTACTTCTATTTGCTACTGCTGAAGTCTAAAGCATCTTTAATAATGAAAAAATACAATTTCTTTAGAATAATCAAGCATGTCTTTTTATTTCCCCCTACAGATAGAATTCTGAAGGTTCTAATTTTGGCTAATACTTTGAATTGCTTCCATTTTGTCAATAGACATTTTGAAGAGATGACATTGAAACCCGTCTGGATGTATACTGATTATTGCAGTTTCTACAGAAATGTGTGTAACTAATGTGATGTATGACAAGGTGACCCAGTGATAATGATAGTAGTGATAACAAGGGGACTAGAAATCCCAGCACAGTTGTCACCTCAATTTAGTGAGAAAAAAGAAAGCTCTGCAGGATTTTTTCCCTTGGGTAGCTTGTTTTTCATTTAGTTTGCTCTTTTATTATTATTATAAATTGAAATCAACTTATTTCCTCAATCTCGTCTTCAATATGCTAGGATATGTCAAATGTGTCCAATTGCATTGAACAATTTGAATGTATTCTATTTTAATCTTATTGACTATATTGATCTCATTCTACCCTCAAACAACACAGCCAAAAATATGCCATCCATTTCAGCAAATGAAACCTCTGGGTGAAGGTTAATTACAAGGCTTGTAAATGAAACAACTGAAAAGAGACAATGATCAATTGAAAATAGACCCTAATAGAATATGGGCATTTTCCCTTACACCATAAGGGTTGAAATTATAAGCCACAGATGCCAGTTCCCAGTTACCCATGCCAGCTGGGGGTACATTTGCTCCCACTCTTTTTCATTGGATTTGAAAACTGCTTAATTACCCTTGTGTTCCAAGGGCTATTTGCAACAGGGCTCTGAGATCTAAACCCTTTCTCTGACACAGAGATGAATTCAGTTTATCTGTCCAGAGAGGATTCTTTTTTCTCATGCACATACATATTTGACTTTCACATAGTAAGAAAAAGAAACATTTACATCCATTAAATTAAAAAGAATTCAGTAAGTCTGCTGTGTGTGTGTATGTGTGTAGAAAAGATTGGGGAGAGAGAAGCAAACTGGCACTTTTTCAGGGACAGTGTAGCTATTTGCTATTCCACAGTTGCTTCAGGAGTCTGCGGTGGCAGCTGGTAGCGCTTCTCTGATGGCCATGCTTCCAGGAAACAGAAGAGCTAAGACTTAACCTAAAACAATAAACTCAATCCTATTAACAAATTACTGCCCCTCCCCACTTTACACCAAACCCTTTCCAGAAAACATCTGTCTTCCTGGTCTCCGTTTTGCATGGATAAAGTCACTTCTAAAGTTCACAGCTTCCTGAGTACTTTTCTATTCTGTATTTAAAAATGTGTTTTTCTCACCATGATCTGACAACCTCTCAGAAGCTGAGGTTGTGCCTGCTTTTTAGTTTTATTGTCTCTGTCAAGAATATTCGGCTCACGTACTAGGCAATGAATAACATGCATGACTAATGGGAGCAAAAAGTATTAGGGGCAATGATATGAAATTAGACAATACCCCTTCAGAGAGACTTCGCTTTGATAGTCACATCCACTTTCTGAAGCCTATCTTCCAGTTTCTTGGTTTGTGTAAGGATAATTTATTTTATTTTAGTTCTAGGATATTGCTAGTTTTTCTTTTCCATGTGCTTGTTCTGTTGCAACAATCTTGCCTTCCACTTGTATTATACATTCCTTCATTTACAGTTAATTAAATAGATTCCAAGACTCAGGGATCACCAATGTTTCCCTCTCCTTTTTTCTTTCCTTTTGAAATCCATGTTCTTAATTCAAATTTATTCTCATTAAGAGTTTTTCACCGAGGTTTTTCTTCAGATAGGTACAAAAAAGGTGTCTTCTTTTAATTTTTATTGTCATTCAAAAATGCTTTTCTTTTGCCTGGCACATGTTTGGTATTTTGCTTGAAGATGTAGTAGCTGTATTACAGTCTCAACTTCTAAGTAGTCTATAGATGTTCTTCCATTGTCTCCCACCTTTTATTATTGCAGGTAAGAAATCCAATGTTTTACTTTTTTTTCTTTTTATTGGTCATGTGTAATCAGTTGTTATTGTCCAGAAGACTGTTCATTTTTAAAAATCATGGAATGTAGTATTTTATCAAGATATTGACTTCCTTACTCTCTGCTCATTTCCCAGTAACAACTTGATAAATAGTAGGTACGTCAGAAATATTGAGAGCATATGAACAAATATTTGTTGAGTGCCTGCTAATGTTAAATACTCTGCTAGGTAACTAAATGGACACCCCAATCCCAATCCCCTGATCATTAAGTTTGGAGTAGGATAAGGAAAGTGGTCAGTTAGACACTTAATTATAACAATTATAACAAGGCATACTGAGTTGGAACTGTTTAGGGATTCAACAAAATTCTCTCTGTAGAAGTAAATAAATGATTTGTTTTAATGGATCATATAAAAGTCATGTTGGCTTTCCAACAAAACCTGATTCTCTGTCTGCTTTCTCGAATTGCCTTAACCATCAGATATCTGGGTCTTTGCTTAGTAAAATGAGACCCTAGGGTGCTACTCTCCTATTTTGAATGCTTGTTGCCTGGGTAGTTATTGCTAAAACATACAAAAAGCAATTTCAGCTGAAGCTGGGCCAACATTCATGCCAATCTTCAACTCAGATCAGAATTTAGGATTTGGTCCAGCTCATATAAGAAGAAAGAGTTATCAGATTTAGGGATAGGGAGTAGTCAGTGATTCTTTTAGACAGAGAAAAGAGCATATATAAGACTGGAAGCAAGAAGGAATGAACAACAGGTAAGAGATTATGAAGTTCATGGAGCCATATTAAAAATATGAACCTGAGTGCAATGGGGCAGTGCTAAAAGGAAACATTCATGAAATGAATTGACTTGAAAAATCAGTCTAGGAGGCTCTCCAGACAGGAGTGAGATGCTGGACTGATCTGATAAACAGGCATACAAAAAATATCTTTCTTATTTTCTTGAAATGCTTTCTGTTTAAACCAAAGCAATATCAAAAAACAATCTAATAGATATAATGAAACCACAAAATGTTTTAGAATAAAGAAAAATACTCTCTTGTATTTTTGTATTGATTCATACCTTGGCTAGCATAAAACATATTATTAACTTTTTAAATGTTTGGTTGCTTTTTTACTTTTGTAAGAATCTCTTTTGAAAGCAGTCATGGAGTATGGGAGGTTCCCTGAGATTTGCAGGACATCTGCTGGGGCTATAACTGAGAAGATTGCCTTAAAAAGGAAAAGAAACCATGAGAACATTGGCCTGATCAAAATGGACAAAAATCCTTGTCAAAATAGAATAGCAGCTCTGTTTATTGGTACACTTTAACGAAGTTGGCTAGGAACAGAAGCATACTCAAATTGTGTTTTATCTGAGGATTTATGAAACTTGAAATAGCTATTATTTTCAGGTTACTTCGAAAGTATCACTTACAGTAATAATTTAAATGTTTCTATTCAAATACTTTAAGTGTAAATTAATATTAAGATGTATAATTTAAAATGTACAGCTGTACCATAGAAAACTTTTGGAGTTCTCTTTTCTGCACTGAGAAGATCACAGTCACTAGCTATTTGCAACACATCTGATTACATTCAAGGCAATATACCCTTAGAGGTCAGAAAGTATATTCACCTTATAGAGAATTTGTGAAGATATGCCTCTATGTGAGTACATACATCTTGCTGAGCTTGGTTTCAATCTTCTTCATTAAATAATTCCTCAAACATAATTTTTGTACTTGCTTTTACTTTTACCGTGGAACCTTGAAAATAATGGACAGCTACTACTTTAAGGATTGATTGGTTGGCTGATTGGCATATCTCCTAGTTGTAGTACCACCTAGCATTTTTTTGTTTTGCTGGAATCCTGTTTCACTATGTTTTCCTTAATTTAAAAATAATATGTATGCACTTATCTTAATAAAAAAAAAAAGGGAAACTATCCTAGGATGGCCTAAAAATAATTTCAAAGTTCTTTGTCTTCGAACACACAAAACTCACTACAGGAAAACATATTCAACAGTTTGTAATTCTTATAGATGTTATCTTAAACATTCTTGACATTAATTTTAGGTATTACTTCATGTTTGATACTTTCATCCAATGTGTGATTAAATAGAATATTATTTCCAGTTCTTTGCCTTAATATGTAAGGTTCTATTTTTTCATTTAATTTTTAATTGCAAAATAATAATTGTGTAGATTTATGGAATACAATATGATGTTCTGATACATGTGTGCATTGGGAAATAATTAAATCATGCTAATTAACATATCCATCACCTCACTTACTTATACTTTCTCTGTGGTGAAGACATTTACCATCTACTCTTTTAGCAATTTTGAAATATGCAATACATTATTATTTACTATGGTCATCATGCTGTGCGATAGATCACTTGAACTTATTCCTCTAACTGAAGCTTTGCCCCCTCTGAGTAACTTCTCCTCTTTCCTCTATTCACTTACCCACCCCCCACCTCCCACTCCTTCACCACGCTGTCCCCAGCCTCTAGAAATCACCATCATTCCATTCTCTACTTCTATCAAGATAGTTTATTTTTTACTTTATTTTTTTTCTTATTTTACATTTAATTGACACATAATAATTGTACATATTTACAGAGTACTGTGGGGTGTTTCAATACATATATACATGATGTAAAAATCAAATCAGAGTATTTAGCGTATTCATCATGTCATCATTTATTATTTCTTGGTTATGAGAACATTCAAAATCCACTCTTCTAGCTACTTTAAAATACGTAATACAATATTTGTAACCATAATAACCCTACTGTGCGAAAGAACACCAGAACTTCCTTCTCGTATCTAACTGCACCTTTGCACCCATTGACTAATCTCTCCCTATCCACCCTCCCCCTCCCCCAGTCTCTGGTGACCACTACACTACTTTCTACTTCTATGAGATAAACTTCTTTAGATTCCAATATAATGAGATCATGCAGTATTTGTCTTTCTGTGCCTTGTTAATCTCACTTAAAATGATGCCCTCCAGGGTCATATATGTTGCTTCAAATGACAAGATTTCATTCTCTGTTATTGCTGAATAGTATTTCATTAAATACATATACACACCACATTTTCTTTATCCAGTCATCTGTTGCTTTTGACTTTAGACCATGTCAGATGAG
>NW_007731994.1:75997-76500 GCF_000696425.1 Galeopterus variegatus
TCTCCCTGTACAGAGAATGCTATACTCAAAATTTGTTTAGGTTACTCTTAACTTTTTTTGAATTGTTTTCATCTACCTTATTCCATTTCCCCAGTTCAATTATTTTTCCTGTCATAGCCAATCATGCTTGTCTACATAATGAATCTCTTTTCAAAATATGTCTATTTTTCTTCTAATGTTCTTTGTTTGATTTTGGTATCAGAATAATGCTTTCCTGCTAAGTTTAGTTTGGTAGTATTTCTTCCTCTTCTATTTTTTTCAAAACATTTGCATAAGATGAGAAATATTTATTTTCTAAATGTTGAAAGAATTCACCAGCAAAGCTATTTGTAAAAAAATACAGCTTTTATTCTTTGTGGAACATTAAACTATTATTAATATTGTTGTTCCCCTGTAGTTAATGTGGCTTATTCATTGGTTGCCTTTTCTTTTTTCTGTATACTTGGTTTCCAACAGGCTACATACCTAAGCATCAATTTTTAAACAATTTATTCCTAGCATTA
>NW_007731994.1:76952-77633 GCF_000696425.1 Galeopterus variegatus
TTGGTTTCCAACAGGCTACATACCTAAGCATCAATTTTTAAACAATTTATTCCTAGCATTAGCCAAACTTTTGGATATGTAGGTTTATATTTTTCAAAACTTTGTGACTTTTCAGCCAATTTTAAAAAAATACTTTTCTGCACACTTTTATCTCTGGGAATCCAACTGCACTTATATTACAATGTTTGATATTGTCTAAGATGAGACATTGTTCATTGTACACAAACATTTAATTTTTCTGCTTATTCTTTAAATTTGATCATTTCTATTAATGTCTTTAATTTTGTTAATCTTACCTTTTCCTCTATAGTCTCCAATTTGCTGTTATACTAATCTAGCAATTATTTTATGTTCTACATTTTAATCTTTAATTCTGAAATTTTTATTTGATTCATTCCTGTAGATTGCATTGCTCGGCTGAGATTGCCTTTCTCTTCAATCATCACGCCAATTATTTTGTTCATATAATTGAACATATTCACAATAGCCTTTAAAGTCTTTGCTTTTCATGAAAATCAACTACAATGGATATTGAGAAGTTAAAATAAAAAAATAAATAAATAAATACATAAAATAAATTTTAAAAAATAGAAAATGAAAAATAAGTAAATAAAGTCTTTGCTAATTCCAACATCATGATCATCTCTTGGTCAGTTTTTTAAAAATTGACTATCACTTTTT
>NW_007731994.1:78204-81650 GCF_000696425.1 Galeopterus variegatus
ATTCTCTTAAAGGGTGTTAAGTTTGGTTCTGGCAAAGAGTTAAGTTACTGGTGAATTACTTTGTTCTGCTAAGCTTGATTTTATTAGTTGTCTGAAAATGCTAATTCTGTTTTGCTCTTATTCTGAGGATCTGGGATTTACTGTAGAGCTCGTCTTTATTTCAAAGGCATGGCTTGACTGTGGTGCAGATGGATTTCTCCTCGTCTGGGATTCCAAATTCCCTCCGCACCATGTGACCTTTGGTATCTCTATTCAGCTTGCAGCCCTACTAGCAGCCCCTCTCTTCCAGCCTCTTAAGGTTTCACCCTATAAAACCACAGATCAATGTCAGGCAAAAACTCATAGAAATCTCCATGTAGACACTGGTGTCCAATTCTATGTATCTTCTTCCCTTCTCTCTTTAGTATTCTGATTTAAAATTATTTACTATTTCAGCACTCCAAGTTTTATGAGCTCTGCTTCTTCACACCAGCAAGAACACCATGCTCTACTTTGCCTCTTCCTTGTGCCCTATTCTGGGAAGTGCTCTGAAGCAGAAATATAGATATATTAGTATGTTTGTTGCTTATAACAGAAATACCTGAAACTGGGTAATTTGTAAAGAAACAATATTTATTGCTTATAGTTTTAGAGGCTGGGAAGTTCGAAGTCCATGGAACATATCTTGTTTATGGCCTTGTTGTTCTTGGGTGGTGATTCTTCACAGCAATGTAGGATGTCTCAGGGTGTCACATGGCGGGAATGATGGAGGGGGGGGAAGAGAGAGAGAGAGAGAGAGAGAGAGAGAGAGAGAGGAGAGAGCACTTCTCATGGGCTTTCCTTTTAAAGACATCAGAACCATGCCCACGACCATCATTAAACCATAAAATGGATTAAGCCATTCACTAGGGCACCTCTTTAAGGCCTCACCTTTCAATTACCATCATAGGATTTCCCACCCTCTTACCACTGTCTTTCCTACTTCTTATCACTGTCACAGTGGGGATTAAGTTACTAATGCATGAAAATTTGGGGGACCCTCTTCAACCCCTATCAATAGAGAGAATATGGATTTCAACTTGAACATTTGTCTCCTGTCAAGAACCACACTCCTCTTGTCTACTATCTAAAAACACGTTCTTTACTCATTTTGAGGAAGGCTGGCACCAATTACTCCAACATTGCTAGAAGAAGAATTTGAGCTTTCATTAGATATTTTGGTTGATGTCAAGTTTGAGTATTTGATGTCATCCTAATAAAAAAAAGCTAGAATCACAACTCTCTTTCAGATTAAATGGGTTTCTTGTGTATGTGTATGTTTTAATTTTTAATTTTTGCCCTTCAAATCTGACAATGCTATAAGATACCCAAAGACATTTTCTGGCCCTTTGCTTTATTGCTAGATTTCTTCTAATTTAAAGTATAAATATAATAAGTACATTATATTTTACATAGAATACAAGTTAAATAGACATACTGTTAAATTACTTCTTTTATTTTAATACCTCTTATGTCCATCTGTTTTTGTCCATCTGCACCAGCATCATCATATTTCATGCATTATTTAAGTATGACTTTTTCTTGATTGCAATTTGCTTCTCACTGAAGTTTCCTTTTCATCTAGGCTAGTTGGTCTCTAATGTATTCTTTGTATTATAGTTGTAGTTACCGTTTAAAATGTGCATATAATTATGCCATGCTCACATTAGAAAACATTCAGTAATTACCTACTGTTTGTAAGATAACATTCTAAGGCCTAGCATAGACCTAGAAACAATTATAGATTAATGTCTCTTTATTTTTTCAGCTTCATCCCCCATTATTTCTCTATTTCCTATCCACTCACCCTGTAGGTCACAGGCACTGTGTACTGACAGTGCTCCTCAAAGCTCTGCTCTCCGCTATACTGAACTATTATTTATCCTATGTTACTTTATCTTAGTAGTATTTCACTGCCTTAAATGACTGTTTGCTCACATTTTCTTCACTCATATTTTAAGGTATTTGAGGACAAGGATAGCACAGTGGCATGGTTATTTGGTCAATGAATTTTGATTAGTAAATACAATCTATTGAATCATCATATATTATTATTTAAGGCTTGTTGGCATTCAAAAGATAAATTGAATGGATCAAAGGTGCATATTTTAAGATATTTACATTTTCAGATCTTTAACAAATAGTGTACAAACACCCTTAAACATATAAATGATAAAGTCATTAAGCTTTAAGCACTGAGTAATATAGTTTAATAAAATAATTATTGATGAAACTACTATTAACATCCTGGTGAACTGCATTGAAAAAAAAATGTTTGCTTCCATAATGAAATATTTTATGTTTCTTAGTTCATCTTATCTTTTAGTTATAGAATGCATTAGGAGAGAACACACAGAGAATCCATGAACATTGATACTTACTATACGGAACTAGGAGAAATATTGGTAAATTACTGATGCTTATTTTCAGATAAGTACATTTTTATAAGAGACAATAATAAATAAAATTTCAGTTAACTAGCTATAGATAAGTACCTGTATTGTAGTATTTCCGCTGAATGGATCAGATAATATACCAATGAATACACATATTTATAAGAATTCTTCTCCAACATAAATTTCTTGACAAATGGAAATAAAATACAGATAATTTGAAGTGGCAATTTAAAAGTGCTGTTTTCAGAAGGGAACTAAAGAAATATTGTTCAATTTGAGATCCAGGAAGTAGAGATACTGATGAAACCAATAAAGTGACCTTCAATCGACACTATCTTTGTTCTCCTGCCTGATATTGTCAAAAATGTTGCAAACAATAAAGGGAGAATGATCACACGGATAGATAAGAAATAGTAAGGTCTTAAAATAAATAACCATATGCTTCAGTTTCTGAGAAAGGAAGTAGAGTTTTGAGATAGAAAAGAGAAAATCTTTAAGGAAGTAGGACAAGACAGAAAAAAAAAAACAAGTATGAGGAGACAAAAGCAAGCTTTTAGAAAGTTTATTAAAAATAAAACAGCGTATAACGAAGAAAGAAAAAGTATGTATTATTACACAATGTCATAAATTTTCTTTTCAACTTCTCCTTACACAGCATAAAGGACAGCACTATCTCATGCTTTACTATAAAGACTTATCAGTCATTTCTGCTGGATTGATTCTGATTTTTCTATCATCAAATAAAATCTATCTATCTAGTAATCACTTTAGATAATCATAAAAAGTCTGCCGAATTACTGATTATTTGTTTTGAAGAATAAATCTTAAGACTGGTTGAGAGTTTGTTGATTCTCTCATAAATTCTACCAGCTACTGCCAATATATGTTAATTCTTGTAAAAATAAATAATATATTTTTGAAGATATGCAGAGAGTGACTTGCAAGATCTTAAAAGTTAATGAGAGGGCCGAGCCCATGGCGCACTCGGGAGAGTGCAGCACTGGGAGCGCAGCAGCGCTCCCACCACGGGTT
>NW_007731994.1:82491-84602 GCF_000696425.1 Galeopterus variegatus
CCGGTCTCAAAAAGGACAAAAAAAAAAAAAAAAAGTTAATGAGAATGTAGAATAAGAGTTGATGTTCTAATTAGGGCCTCTTGCATGTAAATCTATGACTACTTTTTCAGTGGCCATGAAAGTTTGGACTTTGTAATTTCATTTTGCTGAGCCATGGATTAGACTAGTGTGCACGAAAGAAAAACCTAATGAGTGAAACTACTAACTGTTAACCAAAACCTCCAACTGAGTTTTGCCAAAACTTTCATTGCTCATGGTACAGAAAGAGGTCAAAAACAAAGCATGCTCACAAAGAGGTCAAAAACAAGCATATCAAAATTCTACTTTTTTCCTTATAAAACTGAAAGAGGGTGGAACTTTATAGAAACTGGAAAAGAAATTGTCTGATTGATCTAAGAATAGGAAATGTGGTTATAAGAAAAATACAATTTATGGAGAAAATACTGCCTCAATAAACATTTCTATTTTTTAATATTAGATTATTAAAATATTGTGTAGAAAGCTGGAGGAATAAAATTTAGGCAGAGAACAAGTACAAGACACCCTAAGAGCAAATATGCTTCTCTCATTCAAGGCAATGTCATAAGGCTACATGGCTGGTGAGGAAAAGAGGAAGGAAAGGGGATAGGAGATCAGTGGAGCAAGTGAGCCATGGACTAGATCCTGTATGGCTCTGTAGACCATTCAAGATAGGTATAGAGCTTCATGTCATTCTGCGAACTGTCACCACTGCATAATTAGATGAGTGCAGAAATTGAGTAAGCATTTAAAATTTTTAATACAATTTTAAAAATAATTATGTCTATTAAATTTACTTTTAACTGGCCTGTAGTTATATTTTATCATTTTCTTTCTTTTTTTAAATTTTAACTTCTCAATATACAATGTAGTGGATTTTCATGTCTCTTTACCCACTCCTCTTTCCTCCCTCCATCTCTCCTCCTCCCCCCCACCATCTACACCAAATCTGTTTACTTGTCTTAACAAGTTCAAGGAATTGTGATTGTTGTGTCTTCTTCCCTGCCCTCCACCCATTTGTTTGTCTATTTATTTATTTATCTATTTTTCACTCCCACAAACAAGTGAGAACATGTGGTATTTCTCTTTCTGTTCCTGACTTGTTTCACTTAATATAATTTTCTCTAAGTCCATCCATGCTGCTGCGAATGGCAGTATTTCATTCTTTTTTATAGCAGAGTAGAATTCCATTGAGTAGATATACCACAGTTTCCTTATCCACTCATCTGATGATGGACATTTGGGCTGGTTCCAACTCTTGGCTATTGTAAATAGTGCTGCGGTGAACATTGGAGTACAGGTAACTCATCTGATGACGGACATTTGGGCTGGTTCCAACTCTTGGCTATTGTAAATAGTGCTGCGGGGAACATTGGAGTACAGGTCTCCCTTCAACATGATGACTTCCATTCATCTGGGTATATTCCCAGAAGTGGAATAGCTGGGTCATATGGTAGATCTATCTGTAATTGTCTAAGGAAACTCCATATCATTTTTTATAAAGGCTGCAGCATTTTGCAGTTCCACCAACAGTGTATGAGAGTTCCTTTTTCTCTGCAACTTCACCAGCATTTATCATTCTCAATTTTTTGGACATTAGCTGTCCTAACTGCAGTGAAATGGTATGTCAAACTGTTTTTGATTGGCATTTCCTGAATGCTGAGTGATATTTAACATTTTTTCATGTGTCTGTTGTCTATTTGTATTTCTTCCTTTGAGAAATGCTTATTCAGCTCCTTTGCACATGTTTTTAATTGGATTATTTGGTTTTTTGCTATAAAGTTGTTTGAGTTCCTTGCATATTCTGGATATTAATTCTTTGTCAGATGTATATTTTGCAAATATTTTCACCCATTCTGTAGGTTGTCTTTTCACTCTGTTAATTCTTTCTTTTGCTGTGCAGAAGCTTTTTAGTTTGATATATCCCATTTGTTTATTTTTCCTTTGGTTGCCTATGCTTTGGGGGCTGTATTCATGAATTCTGTACACAATCTTATTTCCTGGAGTGTTTACCCTATGTTTTCTTTAAAGGATTTTATTGTTTCAGAATGTATATTTAATTCTTTAATCCATTTTGAGTTGATTTTGGTATA
>NW_007731994.1:85450-89485 GCF_000696425.1 Galeopterus variegatus
ATGCTGTTTTGGTTATTAAAATTTTGTAGTATAGTTTAAAGTCAGGTAGTGTTATGCCTCCAGCCTTTTTTTCTTTTTCTCAAGATTGCTTTGACTATTTGTGGTCTTTTGTTATTCCATATAAATGTCTGTACAGTTTTTTCCATTTCTGAGAAAAATGTCATTCAAATTTTGATGATGATTGCATTGAATCTGTAGATCACTTTGGGTAATACGGACATTTTCACAATATTAACTCTTCTGATTCAAGAGCATGGGGTATCTTTCCATTTTTTTTTTTGTCCTCTTTAATTTCTCTTAACAGTGGTCTGTAGATCTCTTTGTAGCAACTTTTCACATCCTTGGTCAACTTTATTCCTAAGTATTTTATTTTTTGGGTGACTATTGTAAATAGGCTAGCTTTCTTGATTTCTTTTTCTGCATGTTCACTGTTGGAGTATAGAAATGCTACTGATTTTTGTTTGTTGATTTTGTATTCTGCAGCTTTGCTGAAATCATTTATTAACTCTAAGAGTATTTCTGTATAGGCTTTAGGCTGTTCAGTATATAGGATCATATCATCTGCAAACAGGGAGTTTGACTTCACCTTTTCAAATCTGGATGCTCTTTACTTCCTTCTCTTCTCTGATTGCTCTGGCTAGTACTTCCAACACAATGTTGAATAGGAGTGGTGAGGGTGAGCATCCTTGTCTAGTTCCTGTTCAGGATGATATTGGCAGTGGGCTTATCATATATGGCTTTAATCGTGTTGAGGTGCTTTCCATCTATAACCTAACTTGGAGAGAGTTTTTATGATGAGAGAATGTTGAATTTTGTCAAGTGCTTTTTCAGCATCTACTGCGATGATCATATGGTTTTTGTGCTTGATTTTATTGATGTGGTGTATCACATTTATTGGTTTGCTTATGTTGAACCAACCTTGCATCCCCGGGATGAATCCCACTTGATCATGGTGTATAATTTTGTGTATGTATTGCTGTATTCTGTTAGCTACTATTTTATTGAGGGTTTTTGCATCTATATTTACCAGAGATATTGGCCTGTAGTTTTCTTTTTTTGTTGTATCTCTCTCTGGTTTTGGTATCAGGATGATGTTTGCCTCATAGAATGAGTTTGGGAGAATAGCCTCTGCTTCAATTTTTTGAAATGGTTTATAGAGAATTGGTATCGGTTCTTCTTTGAAGGTTTGGTAGAATTCTGCAGTGATCCCATCCAATCCTGGGCTTTTCTTTGTTGGGAAACTTCTGATAACAGCTTCAAACTCCTTTATTGTCATTGGTCTGTTCAGATTTCTTATATCTTCTTGGCTCAGTTTTGGTAGTTTGTATGTGTCCAGAAATTTATCCATTTCCTCCAGATTTTCAGATTTGTTGACGTATAGTTGTTTATAGTAGTCTCTAATGATTCCTTGTATTTCTGAGGTATATCACCTTTTTCATTTCTAATATTTGTTATTAGAGTCTTCTCTCTTCTTTTCTTAGCCTTGCTATAATTTGTCAATTTTATTTATCTTTTCAAAAAAACAACTTTTTGTTCCATTGATCTTTTGTATCATTTTTGGGTTTCCATTTCATTTAGTTCTGCTCTGATCTTAATTATTTCTTTCCCTCTACTGACTCTGGGTTTGGATTGTTCTCGTTTTTCTAGTTTTTTAAGGTGAAGTGCTAGGTTGTTAACTTGCCATCTTTCCATTCTTCTGAAGTAAGCATTTAATGTGATAAATTTCCCTCTTAGTACAGCTTTTGCAGTATCCCACAGGTTTTGGTATGATGTGTCATTATTTTCATTTGTTTCAAGAAATTTTCTGATTTCCTGTTTAATTTCTTCTTGTACTCATATGTCATTAAGTAGAATGTTGTTTACTTTCCATGTGTTTGTATAGTTTCCAGATTTTCTTTTTTTATTGATTCCTAATTTTAATCCATTATGATCTGTGATAAAATACATGGAATAATAACGATTTTTTAAAAAATTTGTTGAGACTTGATTTGTGACCTAACGTGTGATTTATCCTGGAGAATGTTCCATGTGCTGATGAGAAGAATGAATATTCTGAGGTTGTAGGATGAAATGCTCTGTAGATCTCTGCCAAGTCTAATTGGTCTAAAATGTTGTTTAGAACTTGTTTTTCTCTGTTGATTTTTTGCCTAGATGATGTGTTCAATGTTGAAAGTGGGGTGTTCAGGTCCCGTGCTATTATGGTGTTAGTGTCTATCTCTTTCTTTAAGTCTAATAGTGTTTGCTTTATAAATCTGGCTGCTTTGATGTTGAGTGCATATATATATATTTATGATTGTTTTGTCTTCTTGATGAATAGATCCTTTTATCATTATATAGTGGCCTTCTTTACCTCTTTTTACGGTTTTTTAGTTTAAAGCCTATTTTATTTGATATAAGAATAGCTACTCCAGCTCATTTTTCATTTCTATTTGCATGGTATATCTTTCCATTCTTTCACTCTTAGTCTATGTTTGTCTTTACAGGTGAGGTGAGTCTCTTGAAGGCAGCATATTGTTGGGTGCATCTTTTTAATCCAGTCATTCAGTCTGTGTCTTTTGAGTGGGGAATTTAATCCTTTTACATTAAAAGTTGTTGTTGAAAGGTGCTGACTTACTTCTAGCATTTTATTGATTTTTTTTTAGGTATCTTAAGTATCTTTTGTTCCTTTCTTTCTGATTTTATGTTTGTCTTCTGTGTTTGTTGGTTTCTTGTGGTGGTAGACATACTATTTTTTCTCTTTATTGTTAGCGTTTTTGTTTAACTGGTAGGTTTTGTTCTTTTTTGAGTATTCATGGCAGTGACAGTTGTTTTTCAGGAACCAAACCCAGTACTCCCTTGAGAATTTCTTGTAAGGCTAGCCATGTGATAGTGAACTCCTGCAGTTTTTGTATGTGAAATATACTATTTGTCCTTCATTTTGTAAGGATAGCCTTGCTGGGTAAAGTATCCTTGGCTGGCAATTTTTGTCCTTTAGTATTTTGAATATATCAGCCCATTCTTTTCTGGCTTTTAAGGTTTCTGATGAAAAGTCTGGTATTATTCTCATTGGGGCTCCCTTATAGGTGATTTGATGTTCCTGTCTTGCAGCTTTTAAAATTCTCTCTTTGTCTTTGAGTTTTGCCAGTTTGACTACAACATGTCTTGGAGAGGATGTTTTTGGGTTGAATATGTGTGGGGATCTTTGGGCCTCCTGAATCTGAAGATCTGTGACTTTCCCTATACCTGGGAAGTTGAATATGCTTTCAATTGAATATGCTTTCAATGCCACTTCCTTTTCCCTCCCCTTCTGGAATACCAATGATTTGGATATTTGAGTGCTTAAGGTTGTCTGTTATCTCTCTTAGATTTTCTTCAATATTTTCTTTCTTTCTTTCTTTTTTTTTTTTTTTTTGGTCCACCTGTGTTAATTCAAGCAGCCCATCTTCAAGGTCAGAAATTCTCTCTTCTGCTTGTTCTAGCCTGCTGGTTAAACTCTCTATTGTGTTTTCTTTTTTGTTGAGTGAATCCTTCAGCTCCACAAGCTCTGCTACATTTCTTTTCAGGGCATTGATTTCTTTTTTCATTTCTTCTTTCAGGTCCTGTTCATTTTTTCTCATTTCCTTGTGTTGTCTAACTGAGTTCTCTTGTATCTCATTTAGTTTCCTTAGAATTGTTGGTCAAGGGCCAGCCCAGTGGCGCGTGCGCCACTTGGAAGTGTGGCGGCGCTCCCGCCGAGGGTTGGGATCCCACATACAGACCAGTTCCTGCTCACTGGCTGAGCAAGGTACGGGCGCAACACCAAGGGTTGCGATCCCATTGCCGGTCCCAGTCCGGTACGGGCGCGACACTGAGGGTTGCGATCCGTTGCCGGACACGAAAAAAAACAAAAAAAAAAAAAAAAAAAAGAATTGTTTGTCAAGGGCCGAGCCCGTGGCGCACTCAGGAGAGTGCGGCGCTGGGAGCACAGCAGCGCTCCCTCCGCGGGTTCGGATCCTATATAGGGATGACTGGTGCGCTCTCAGCACTCACTGGCTGAGTGCGGTGTGGCCGGTCTCA
>NW_007731994.1:90305-110757 GCF_000696425.1 Galeopterus variegatus
CAGGAAATGCAAATCAAATCCACACTGAGATACCATCTCACCCCAGTTAGGATGGCTATAATCCAAAAGACTCTGAACGATAATTGCTGGCAAGGCTGCAGAGAAAAAGGAACTCTCATACATTGTTGATGGGACTGCACTCAGGAGAGTGCGGCGCTGGGAGCACAGCAGCGCTCCCTCCGCGGGTTCGGATCCTATATAGGGATGACTGGTGCGCTCTCAGCACTCACTGGCTGAGCGCGGTGTGGCCGGTCTCAAAAAGGACAAAAAGAAAAAAAAAAGAATTGTTGGTCAAAATTCCTTGTCAGTCATCTCAAGAACTTCCTGTTCTATAGAATGTAGAGCTTCAGAGTTATTATTTTCCTTTGGTGTTGTCATATGTTCTTGATTTTTCATATTTCTGGTATCTTTCCTTTGGTGATTAGTCATTGTGGCAGGGGGCATCATGGTCCACTTGTTCCACCCTGATGTCTGGTCTGTATCCCACAGGGACTGCCAATTCTGGGCAGCCATGACTGGCCTGCGCTGGGGGTCCTGCAGCGCTCGCCTGTTCTGGTGTGGCTGAGTCAGGTTATATGGGCCTGGTGGCTCTTGGGCCTTTCTGGGATGCAGATACTGACCTGGGCGTCCCACGATGCCTGACTGTTCTGGTGTGGCTGACTTGGGGTGTTTGGGCCTGGCAGCTCTCAGGCCTCTCTGGGTGGCAGGGACTGGCCTGGGCTGGGGACCCATTGTGTGTGGTGCCTGCATGTTCCGGCATGGATGTTCAGGGTGTGTGGCTTCATTTTATTTTTCTAATAATTTATTTTTTATGTGTTCTGTAAAATGCTGGGGCATGATGAATTCGACACTCTAAAATACTTTTTGAAAAAGTTCTTTTTCCTCAGATAGTTCAAGAAGCACTGTAATCACTTTAATTTTACTTGGTGGAATAAGCAGATGAATGACATGATCCAAATTATTTCAAAACTATTAATTTGGCTGCAGTGACAATAGAGTGAACAATGATAAACAAGGATATATGTAGAGAAACCAGTTAGGAGACCAGACTCACAATTATTTTGGTGCCTTTTCTTCTCCCCTTATAGCTTTGTCTAGGGTAGTGGATGTGGAATTAAAAGGAAATAGTCAGATTCTTGATCTGTTCTAATGCTAAAACCATCAGGGTTTACTGATGGATTGATTGGATGTAGTTATTAAAACAAAAAGGAGATCATGATTGACTCAAAGATTTTTGTCGTTGGCTACTAGAAAAAAGGAGTTGGATTTGACAGTTGCTGAGAGAAGCAAAGATGCAGGCAGGTTTGTACATGTGATGGTGAGAGAACGTGGAAGTTCTCTTTAGATTTCTTTCCTTTATTCCCAAAGAAATCTGACACAAGATATCAAGTGAAAATGAACATGTGTAAGATTATGGAAAGAATAGAATTTGCAAAAATAGCAATTTGCAAAAAATGGGAAAGAGAAATGTGGCATTAAAAAATCATCTGGTGTTTGTAGGCATGGATTTACATTCAGCTGTGCAGGCAGAGGTGCAAAGAAAAAAAGGTAACATTATGCCACGTTTGGAGTTGTTCCCCCAGAGTACCACACAGAGGGAAAGTAAGTTGACAAATATATTAGGGAATGGTAATAAAGATAAACCAAGGGAACAAATTTGGCAATGAGTTAATTGAGAACATAATGCCGAATGACAATTAAAACTGGTAGGATCAATGGATTGTTGGAGTCAAATGATTTCTGAAGATAGTGTCTTAGAGAAATAAGAGGGGAAGAGAACTGTGAATGTAGAATTCTTGAGTTTGAGGTTGTGGACGATTGTCAGCTACTGGTAACAAGGGGTCAGATATGACCATGTATGGTACACATGGCAGAGAAGTTTAGGTTATAATTTATTGGAGTAGAGAATATCAACTACATGGTGTTAGAAAGATTGTCTGTGGAGATATTAAAATCATCATGGTTCATGACAGGAGTAATATGGAAAAGAATGTTAGCAAATTAAGGATTAAAGTCTTCAAAAATGAGGGCAAGTGTGGATGACTCCCACAAGATTGGGTATTGAATGAAATAATCTCATAGCATTAGCTTCAGATATGGCTTTTAGGTTGTTTCATTAACACAATAGTTTAATCAATGTTATATTTTATGCTGGGCATTATCAAACAGTAATTGTCCCTAGAAGTGCATTGAATAATATCAAGAACCTAAGGATGCTTTCATTAATTTCGCTTATCCTCAGGGAGAACAACTAGGTATAATGGATAAAAGTTATAAGACAAACATCAGCTGTAAAAACTGAACATTTTAAACACTGGTTTAGTTTAGGAAAAAATGAGCCACAAGTCACTGAATGTTCAAAAAAAGTCTGCATGACCATCTGTCAAGGATTTTGTAGAGAAGATTGCTTATTTCATGGGAAGTTTTTTCTCATTCCAACATTTTACCTTTGTAATGGAAATGGTAGAATATAACCAATATTGATCAAGTAAACATCTCTCTCTCTCTCTCTTCCCCTTTCTCTTCATCCCTTCTTCTGTGTCTTACTTCGTTTCTTTCATCAAGTGCCAGGTGCAGTGAATAAAGAGTTAAAAATACATTCAATGATTTGAGGTACTCTAATTCTGGTTTAGGAATAGAAACTCAAAAAGTGGGTATGTGTGTCTTCAAATAGACTTGTTCATATGGCACATGGAGGCACAGAGGAGGGTGCAGTCAAAGACGGCCCCATGGAGGAGAAAACGCTGGAACTGGTTCTATAGGATGATTTTGATGGTTTAAGAAAATGGGAAGCAGATTTTAAGAACTAGAAAAAACATTTGCATAGTTCTGGATGTACAAAAGAACAGACATGAGGAAAATGCCATGTTAATTTCGGTAGGGGTTGGAGGAGTGGAGCCACTGGAGGTGAGAAACAGGAGATGAGGCAGGGGATCTAGGCAGGAGCTTGGTCATAAAGATCCTTTCATTTATACTCTATAGCCAGAGAGTTTATGTTTTGTTTGTTTGTTTGGTCATTGTTTATTTCTCTTAAAATGCAAATGTGGGCATGTCATTTCTTTAGTGTGACGGTAGGGTCCACTAAGCTCTTATCTTAATATTCCTCCTAAATTTTATCTGTACCTACTCTCTGTCATCAATTGCAGTGAAGGTAAAATTCTTGTGCCAACCCATCTCCATCAGTTTTTTTCTAAAGGTATTTGTTCTCTCTTGACTCAGAGCTTTGTTAAAGCTGTTCCCTCTGTTTAGGGCAATGACCTCCCCTGAAACCCTTTCATGGCTTACTGCTTCCATTCTGCTTGCATTCAACTGAGAAATTCATATGCAACTCTTAAGTTACAATTTATCATAAAGCCTTTGGCTGATCCAGAAGCACCGCTAGGTCCTCTGTCATGGAGGATACCAACATTAATAAAGTGAACGTTTTGTATTTTGCAGGCCTAACTTTTTAGAACTGCACATAGAAATATTAAGCTTGGGAAAGACAAAAAACTTTTCCCAGGCTTAAGTCTCTGTTGTAGATAAAGAATTGTAACACAGCAAAAATGCTGGGTCTAAGGGCAGATGTCCTTGGTGCGGCTAAATGTAATGATTGTTGCCATGATGAATGTCTTACTATTCTTTTTGTAACCACCTATGTTCCTTTTCTGTAACTTTCTTGCCCGGATTGGAGAGAAAACCCGGATTCAAGTTTAGTTTCCAAGAATTCTTCTCCCTTGAAGGATTTGTCTGGAATTAAGCCTTTGGGGGCTTCTCATTGCTCAGAAAAAATGGGCTTTAAGTAATCCTTTGTGTCTACGTCACCCTGGGGGAGAGGTGACACCCTGTTTATGAGTTCCTTCCATGTGTCACTAACCTTAAATCTTCCATCTTTGTCTGTAAGCTCTTGAGGCCAGGATCTCCATATTTTCTTCACTGAATGAGTGGATGTATAAATGGATAATGACCGAATGGAAATATGCTTGAATGCTATGGAATATAGAGTCTTTTCTGCAGGGGTTTGAAGTGCAATGGATCAAACAGGGAAGTGACCGGATCTAATGTATGTTTCGAAATCCCCTTTGTTGAACCTTGGGAGGAAACTTGGAAAGAGATAAGATTAGAAGACAACTATCAGGATATGAATTAGGAAAGTATTCTGATAGTTTAGGAAAGAGAACATTATGGAGGAATAGCAAAGGTTGTTAAGTTAGAGTAATAGATTATGGAGATATTTAGATGGTACAATAACTAATTGAATGTGTAAGGTGAGAGAAGGGGGGCAATGTTGGTGGTGGTGGTGAAGATGACAAGATTCTAGCTTATTAACTAAGTAGGTGATGATGTCTTTCATCAGAACAATTACTGAAATACAGATAGCAGGTATTGGAATGAAGCAATAGATCCAGTTTTAAACAGGAATATACTATGCATTGTCTTTATAACACATCTGTTACTCTCTACACAGGTTTGGACATTAAATCTAAATTATGGAACCAGTGTATAGGAGGTAATTTTTAAGTAATGAAATTGAATAAGCTTTCAGCAGGCAAAAATGCATAGTGAGAAGAGAACAGGGTAGAACATTACCCTGGGGAGGCTCAACCTAAACGGATGGCAAAAAAATGTGTATATATGTATGTTTTTATGCATGTGTGTATTTATATATAGGTGCTAAGGCGCTTCAGAATGTTTGTGGAAAAATAAAATTAAAAGATAATACAAATCTTTCCACAAACTTTTTGAAGTACTCTCTCTCACACACACACACACACACACACACACACACGTGGCTACATATGTGTACTCATATGTATGTGTGTGTGTATATCTCTAAGAAGGCAAAGTTATAGAAAATGAGGAGAGACTTTTTACATGGAAGCAAGGGAAAATGAAATTTCCTAGAGCAAGTGATCAAAAATATCAAATGTGGCAGGGAGGTCAAATAAAATAGAGACTAGAGAGTGTTCATTATATTTCATCGTACACAGGTTATTGCTGCTTATTGTCGGAAAGGTTTCAGTCAGCTGGTAGGGCCAGCAACCAGACCATAAAGGCTGAAGAGTGACTGGGAGGAAAAAAGTTAATAAAGGGATAGACTCCTCCATAGAGAAATGTAACTGTGTTAGGAAGAAGAAAAATAAAACAAACATGCAAGCGAGTGGAAGGACATTTGTTAAATTAGCCTCTATTTTTTTTTTTCCCTTTTTTTGTCTTTTTTCGTGACCGGCAACGGATCGCAACCCTCAGTGTTGTGCCCGCACCGGACCGGGACTGGCAACGGGATCGCAACCCTCGGCATTGCTCCCGCATCTCACTCAGCCAGTGAGCGGCCGGTCTGTATGTGGGATCCGAACCATCGGTGGGAGCGCCGCTGCACTTCCCAAGCGGTGCACTGTAGCAGTGCGCCACTGGGCCGGCCCTAAATTAGCCTCTATTGCAGTGATATTTCGGAGTAAGAATACTTGTTTTGTATAATGAAGCAATATCCCCTAAACAATTATGTTACCTACACAAAGTGAAGGGCTCACTCTAAAAATATCAGTGCTTATCCTACTAAGAGTTGTAGCATTCAGATTTTTGTTTTGTTCTGTGTACCACACTTTGTACCCTAATATTTTAATCTGAAGATTAAGATAATAAAATGCTTTAATTGGTACTTAAAAGTACTTTGTGATTCTGAATGAATGTTTAATCCTAAAACCTCTTTATTATTCTTTCAGCAACAACTGGTTTGGGGGGCTGAATAGATACACATGTCTACGGAAGCCTACTTTTAAAGTTCCACAGACCATTAGGAGATAGGATCTCTGTTCTGGTACCTCAGTAGACAGTTTATCATTGACAGTCACTTCTGTTAAGACTGAAGTCTAATTTTTAAACACTCCCTTCTTCACCTTCAACTAGTTACAATGTCACTCTACATATTAAGTCATAAATATTTCATGTTGGAAATTTGTCAAGGGAAAAAAAAAGGCAATATGCACATGGTTATTCCCTGAGGTGTATTCTCTAAGAGTTAAAGTGTCTTACAATAAGGAAATTAAATAAATTATAGTGCATTAACTTGGTAGCATATTATGCTGCCTTTAAAATAATGATGAAAATTTTGTGACATATAAATATGGTGATTTAAAGTTCCATTAAAAAGTGGAATATAGAATGATTTATTAATTATTATTTCAACCATTAAGTAATTACATCGCTGTTGACAATATTCACAAGATAATATTTGCAAACATAGCTGAGGTTTTTTGATCTATTGGTGTGGTACTCTGGCTCGGGCTAATGTTGGAATCCTGCCAATGTCACCAATTGTGGGGCTACTTGACTATGCCAGTTGTCGGGCTCTTTTACCTGCCCGTAATCCTGCCAACTGGGCCAATTGTCGTGCTACGGTTGGGTCTGGAGCTCCCAGACCCCTCAAACCTGTTCACAGACTGGGTCAGAAACCCTTCACATGCCAGGATGGGTCCCCACACCCTTTATGCACCAGGCTGGGTCTCTAGACCCCTCACACACAGGTCTATGAGCTAGGTAACTGGCAAACTTGTCCTTGAAAGCCTTAGGTTGGAAAGCACGGCTGTGCAGGCGGATGCCCCAGGCACTAGACGACAGCCAAGGTGGCGGGGTAGTGCAAGTGCACTAACTCCACCCACACACAACCTGCCCACAAAGAATGCTGCACCACCCCCAACCTGCCCTGAGGCCAGGGGCCTAATTAAATTATTCTATTTTGCCATCAACTGGATATTTTCTTTCCTTCAGAATTCACTTTATTTTTAAATAAGAAGAGTCTATGTCACAGGCTCTGCAGGGGCCTAATTAAATTATTCTATTTTGCCATCAACTGGAAATTTTCTTTCCTTCAGAATTCACTTTATTTTTAAATAAGAAGAGTCTATGTCACAGGCTCTGCCGTTTTTCTCCCCATTTACCCAACTGCATATAAGAAAATCAGTAAAAAATTTTTTTAGAAATTAAATCTATCACACCTACAATAAGAAGCTTTCTTAGATTTTTGCAAACCATCTTAAGGTAACATTTGAGTGTTATTTTCTTTACAGAATATTTATCAATGAGTGAAATGAATCAAATGTCTTCATGTATGTATGCCATACAAGCCTCTCTGTAAAGTTTATGAGTGATCGCAGCAATTCCCAGTCTACCAGAGGAAATCTAGAGACATTTTGGTTTTCCTAAAGATTACATGATGCTCTTGTGTGAAAACAATCTTCGGGCACAAAGTTCCAACTTCATAGACTTGTGTTGCCCTGAGACAGAATCCTTGTGGTGCTCTGTACTACTCTGTATACTTGAAACTAGTTGTATTTTCACCCCACAAAAGGTTCAAACACATGCAATTTAAAATAAAGCACAATTGTTTCCTTCAATCTAAATAGAACTGAAAGTTCTGGATTTTTTGTTGTTTGCATTTAGAAATTTATTATTTTGTTACATGGCTTTTGATTGGGCATCAGACTAAGGCCCATAGTAAAGTGAACTGGAGGAGGTCTACAAACAGGTTTTAGTGACTTTATATACCATGGTGACACTGATGTGGACTTCCTTCTCCACAGCCGTTCTTATTTTTACATCCATAGTATTGAGCAACACATCTCAGAAAGCTTGATGAAAGTTCTTTAATTTATTAAAACACATCTCTTCTAACCCTAGTCACAGAGACTCAGCTAATCTTCGAATGGATAAGTCAACATTTTTTGGCTAAAAGGTCCAGAGAAAGGGCAGTATTAGTGAGATCACCACATCTAAGAGAAGCCTAGTGGTTTATCAACATCACTTTCTTTCTTGGCTGGTTATCCATATCTCACTAAACTTCTCTGATACAAGCTACTTAAGGAGTAATATGATGTCAGTTTTATGATTATCCTCCAGAATATAAGAAACTGAGATGTCATTTACCTCAATACTCTTATTTTACAAATGAAGAAGTCATGGTTGTAGAGATAAAATATCTTCCCTAGGAAGCTGTAGGTTCATAAACACAAAGCACAATATTTTTGACCCTCAGCTCAGTTATTTCTCTAACCCCTCTTCCTCACGTGCTACTCAATTTTAATAATGTCCCCATCATTTTTCTGCAGGATGAATTTTTTTTATAGAGCAGACACTTATGGCTATATTTTTTAAAAGCCCAAATTCATATGTTTCATATATATATATGCATTATGCTGTAGCTTCTACAGCTTTTCTACAGTATATTTTTAAAATTTCTTTGCATTCCATAATTAGCTCATATGGTCATATAAGATTGATGGTTTGATTTTCTAAGTAGGTATAAAATTTTAAACATATATAGCGGTTCTAAGGAAATGTAGTACCTTTTTTTTTTTCCTTCAAAGTTGTTCTTCGTAGTGATATGAGACCAGGAAGGCAAAAATCTCAATTTTCTAAACAGTGTACATGCACAAGAGGTCACAGTTAAGCTTACCTTGGGAGTTCTAATTCTGAATTTCCTGACTTTTGTGGGTTTAAATCATAACTTTAATGTTCCATTAATGCAGGGTGTTTTCTTATGCTGAATTGTTTTATGTCTTATATTCTGCGCTAATGGACATTGTGTTGATTTCTGTGAATATCAAGGAGAGCTCAATATTCTGGTAAACTCTTCTTAGTTCATGTTTTATTTTTTTAAATCCATTTATTTGAGTTTGACTAATACAATTTAAAAGCTTTTCCATCAATAACTGGTTTTTAAACTTCACAGAAAAAAGCCATATACTATTTTTTTAAATTCAACATTAAGATGTGCCCTCTAAAAACTGAAAATTTTATGGTTTATTTTATTGTTTTGGTTGTTCCAAAATGCCATTAAATTTTAAGCCAATGTCTTTATCATTCAAATTTAAAAACATCACTGTCCTTCATTAAAAAATCCCTCAAATGAACAAAAACCAGAAAAACTTCATTTAGACATAAATCTCAATCACGCTTATAGCCACAGTGCAGCTTTTAAACTCTGAAATAAGTTGTGAATTTCTTGATGGAAGTAATCATATTTGAATATTTTTTTTGCAATCAATCTGAGTTCTCAGTTAGTTGTTCAACTAATATTTATTGAATTAAATAGAATTTTCAGCTTTCTAAACATTGTGTTTATCGCTATTCTCCATACCAAAATATGCTTCTTTATTTTACATCAGGAGGTGGCACACACCTATTTCAATTACTATAGTGATAGTTCTAGAACTGAGCATGATCCTGGAGCATAAAAGGGAAGAAAGAAGTGAATTGGTAATTATTAATAAACCTATAATATAAAGATAGACTCTAAGCTTAGCCTAAGTAAAGTCTATGCTTTTTTTATCACTCTGAGCCAGTATTTATGATGCAATGCTACTTGAAATTAATTCCCTGTCTTAAATGAGTTTACCATTTTAGTATCATGTTGACATCTTCATAACATAACAGACCTGAGATATTTCCCATACACATTTTACATATATGATTTTTTCTTAGAATACAAATACTTTCTTGGAATAGTAGTATACATGCTTTTGAGGCATTAGAATTAATAGCAACAGATGAACCATTTGATATAAATGATGATGCTTTATGAAAAACAAATGAGAAAACTGAAATGGGTACGTTACTAATATTGCTCAAATACTGCTAATGGATCCAATATGGATGACTCTTAGTATGCCACAGTATTTAATTCTCATACAAACTCTTAAAAGGCTACTCTTATTTCCAGATGTGAAAATTAATATTCAGACAGGTAAAATATCCTGGCGGAGGGAAAGTGGGGAATCTAGAACATGGCAGAATAAAAAGCTATAACTAAAATTCACATTTAAAAAACACTTCGGAACCTTTTTTTTGGTATCATCTACTAAAGTTGTACATCTGCATTCTCTTTAATCCACATTTCTATTCCTAGGTATATATGCAATAGAAATAAGAATTAATATTCACCAATATTTATGCACAAAAAAGCTCATCTCCTTAATTACATGACTAATATCCAAAACTGAACACAACTAGCAGAGATATGCATATGTGTGTGTGTGTGTGTGTGTCTGTGTGTGTGTACATATATAAAACTGGGCAAGTTCATACAATGGGATATTGTACAGTAACTACAATTACCTGCAGAAAGAGAGATGGCTTTCACGCACAATGTTCCACTCAAGAAGGCAGACAATTTTATGCCTTATGACTCCTCTTGTATACATTTCAAAAACAGAAAAATGTAGATTGTGCTTTTGCACTTAGGGTAGTGATTACTTTGGGAGAGGTAGTGACTGGAGGGAAGCTTTTGGGGTGCTGATAGCTTTCTGTTCCTTGATCTTGGTTTTTGGTACACACATGTTATCAGTTTGTAAAAATTCCTTGAACTGTACATTTATGGTTTGTGCACTTTTTTTGTTTTATATATCTTCATGAAAATCTCAATTAAAAAATTCTGAAATGAAAGTAAAATGCATTTTGGAGTCCTATAGATTTAGGTCTAAATGCATGTCTAATATTTACTTTAAGTAGCTTTTGGGTTTCAGGTGGGGAAAAGGGACTGGACCTCCTACATTATAGATTTATTTTAAAGATTGAGATGAGGTAATGAGCTCCTCATGGCATAAAATAGAAGTTTGGATAATAGCGATTAGGGTTTTTTTGTTTTGTTTTGTTTTTATTTAAAAGTTTAAATTAACAGTAAACGCAGAGCTGGAAATCAAATCTATGTCCAATTCTAAAGCCTACAGTTTTTCCTTAGATCTTACGGCATGCATTTCTCTTACTATGACTTTTCCTCATAAGGAAGAATTACATGTTACAGAAAAGAGGGAAAATTATTAAAGAATGGCATATTAAAAAGCATGATTAGGAAAAAACTCAACTATTACTAATGACTTTTAGCCTAAATCTTTTAAAAAAAAAAAAAAACTCTAAGATGAAGGAGAAAATATTTCAAATTTTAATTCCTTTGAACTCTCAATGGCCTCAAAACAACTAGTCATGCCAGCACCAGATGTTCTCAACAGCAATTCTGATTTACCAGTTGATATTTATTTCATGAGAGTTCAGGATCTGATGACTTGCAACTTAAGAAAAAAAAAAAAAAACCAAAAAAGAAGGAAAGAGAGAGAGAAATAGGGAACAGTCTAAATAGATCTTTTCATAACCTTGTCATTCTATCACTGAACTCCCAGGTAATGCTGACTTCTCTCCCATAATAGCTTGTATATTTCTCTGCCTTTTGACAAAACAGAAAGATACTGACATTTTTTTTCGGGTACTCTTCTCATCTGTGAAAAGTGCTATAATTTCTTGTTTGACTCACCAGGTCTCTTGCAGGTGGCTTTTGAAACACTCTAACTTCTCTACCAACTGATTTATTAAAATTGAAAAAAAAAATGGGGCCCATTTAGTCTAGGATACAGATTATTTGCCTCTCCCATTTTAAGAAAGTGTGACTAAACTTCCTTGGCATTCTTGGATGAGTTACAACACAAAAGTTTGACTTTATGGCAATGTGAGAAGACGGGACAGGCGACAAGAGTAGAACCTGGCACCAGACCTGCTCACAAGTTCCCAGTGGGCTCTGAAGAAATGAATGCAGTATAGACACTGACCATAGCACGTAGGAGATAAAAATTCCTCATATTCCTTGTATGTGAGTCATTCCAATGCCCGATAGCAGGGTAGCTAAAATAAGGTGTCAGGATATAACCAGTGTGTGCAGTTACTATCTTGGGCAATAAATGACTGCTCAGTTATGAAGATGAGCTTTTGACATTTAGGAGATATAGCCATAAGAAACAGAGACCTAGTCCTTTACCCTGTGATTCCATTCTGCATAGAATTTCTCTTATAGTGATGCCTTGGGATTGTGGGTAAGACAAAAACTAATGAGTGACAAAATATGCACAACCATAGTTAAATTAATCATTAACAATTGCAGGAAAAATAGGTGCCTTAGAAGAGGTTTGTGTGGCACTAAGCCTGGGTCTGAGAAGAAGCATAGAGCATTGGAGAAATAAAGATCTCAGCTCTTTTGTAGCAAAGTTCTGGGAGTAAGAATATTCGAAGCAACAATGGATGAGGCCAGGCTCTTGCAAAGTGAGTTAGCATGTTCGTAAGCTGCTGCTGTTGTTTTTCTAGAAACATATGCAGGACTGCTTCTCAGGAAAACTCAGGATTTGGAATTCTGGGCAATAGTGTCAGGGTGAGGTTCAGTTGACACTTGTCTAAAATCTTTATTAAAACATAATTGTATTCATTTTTAGAACAGATTTTTCATTCCTGAAAAGGCAAACCCATAGAGTGAGAAGAAATTAGTGGTTGCCTGGGACTGGGCATGGAAATAGGCAATGGCTGCAAGTGGAGTGATAGAAGTGTTCCAAACCTGGACTGTGGTGATGGTTTCACAACTCCGTACATTTTCTAAAATCCATTGACTTGTACATTTAAATGGATTTCTATAGTTATGGGTAATACCCTAATAAACTGGTTTTTAAAGTCTTAGTATTTAGACTTCTCTTATGAACTGGCTTCACTCTTCACTGTGTTTTCTTTGTAATATGCCTTTTTCATTAGTTATTCTCTCATGTTGTGTGATCCCTGTAGTTAATAGAGACCTCAAGAGAAAAAAAAAATCCTAAAATGAAGCTCAGATTCCTCGATATCAAAAAAATTATCATTTTTTTTCCCTTTTTCCTGTGGAAAACAGATAAAGAAAAAGATTAAGTTAGTGCCCATTTGTCTTAAGCAAGATATAAAAGGTCACTGACCTCATCAAAATATAAGTCTCTGTTCTATAGTAAGAGTAAGACCATGCCAGGCCTGCAAATCTCCTTTTATATTCTTTATGTTAAAATCATTCTAGTATTTTGTTTTCATATTTCCATAAAAGAACAGGAAGACATCATCGCCATTCTGTACCTTTTGTGTGTGAGAGAATTGGAATAGAGTGTTACCATACACTAACTTTAAAGGAAGATAGAAAAGATGTCAGGGTCCTCCCTCCCCTCATCCCCACTCCGCAGGCCTTACATAGAAATAGTTCCATAATACACCCTTCTGAGACTCAGTTGCAGCCCACAAACACACTCCCTTACTCCTTTGTCTTCTGCTATTTGTTTCCAAGTAAGCATGGCCATCTCTCTGAGCCAAGACTATTTGATGATCGAATATTCCATCTTCAGGCAGAGGGTCTGAAGCAGGGAGGGTGGAGTCTGTACTACCTTTAACTTGTCAATACACAAAGACTGTGGGAAAATAGCTGGCAGAGCTTTAAGAGTTGTGCAGTTTTCACCTTACTGAGGGGAACAAGTTTTAAATTATTGTCTGGATGATGTGTAGGAGGAAGTCTAAAATTTGGTAGATTTCTAAAATTCAGAAGCTGCTTGGAAATGCTCAAAAAATATTTTGCAAAAAGAGCTAGGTGAATGAAACATGGAACAGCTACATATCTGTGAAAGCTTTTATGTATCCTTTACATAGGAGAGCAACCTGGGTAGGTATACAATTCCTGAATTCTTGAAATGCATTTTTTGTTGTAGTTGTTGTTCAATATACCGAGTAGAGTGTGCCAGCATATGTTTGAGATCCCAAAGTTTTATTTTTTTTTCCAGGTTTCCTACAAGGCCTCAAAAAAATCTATTATAGCCAGAATAACTCGTAGTTATTTCTAAGTTTATTTTTCATCTTTTTTTTTTTTTTGGATGAAATCTCCTCTTTCAGTTCACTCATACTTTTCTTTCATTTTTCATCCATGAGCAAAATAAGATCTAAACATGCTCTATGTTTGTCACTAGAAAGTGGTGTGAACAGACAGCAAGTGTGTTATATATTCATTTGCATGAAAGTCAACTCATCTTTGAAAATCTAGAGTTGGAAAGCATTTGGACAAACATATAGACCAGAATCTAGCATATAGGAGTTTTCCTCTAGACCATATCTTCTGTCCTCAATTGTCACTTTCCTCTTCAACTACATTTGGTAATACTGTGAAATACCCAAGAAGCTACAAGTACAAACAGGCACTAGTATATACTTACAGTATAAATTTACCATTGTGGTGTCCACCTGCTTGAGGGAGAGGGCTGTATCCTCGAAGCAGCAAAAGCACTCTGCTCCTGGTAGAAAGATGACCAGGCAAGGCTCTGAGTCTGAAGTCAGTTTCTCTTTTGTCACATGGTCTGTGCTTTGGTTGAATGATTGGCAATCTTCAAAACACAGAGTATATCTTTTCTTAATTCTTTTTTGTTGCCCTTAAAATTAGCATATATTTCTCTGTTCATTTTGCGTATTTGTGTGAGTTGTAATCTTTTGTAGACCTATAGGCATGTTAACTAATAAAGGGTGGAACTTAACTAAGGGATACTTACAGACCTCTATTTAAAGTGACAACTGTTTAAGATATATTTAATAAGAATATTTTTAAAAGAAATAGTAAATTATTTCTTTACAGATTATTCTATATTCTGATGTAAAATGACTCAACAACTCATTATCGGGAAGTCAATGTTCTATTTCCTTTAAAGATTTATTTTAAGGAGATTTTTCTTAGCTAAACTTGTAAACATTAGGCTCAATTCAATTTTTATATTTTTAAGAAGATTGAAATTTGTATGATTCAAACCAGTTCGTATGTGGATCTAGATTGGTATATGAATTCCATTTTTAGGAAAATGTCATGTTTTTAATCTCCATATGGCAAACATCTTTCCAGACTCATCATCTTTCTGATCCTGCCTACATTCACTCTGGCATAACTCATTTTCTCTTAAAAAAAAAAAAAATCCCTACCAGTTGCTCTTCAATCCCTTTAAGTTACTCTTTGTTTCATCATTACTAAAACAAACTCAGAATCATCCACTACTTTTCTCAGTAAGATAGGTTTCCAAGTCTTGGAGTCTGTTTTGTTGAACTGCACTATAAGAACAGCCTCTGGTAATGTTATTAGACCTCTAATGACCTTGTCCAGAATCAACCACTTCTTCAATGCTATCAAAATCTTAGCTATCCAGACATGATTTATCATTACGATGGAATTTGTGTTTTCTTGTATATCTGCATGCATGCATATATATCCCAGCCTTTTATCCTAGTTCTATGTAAAACATTAATATTAATTTTGATAAAGGAATTTTAGATTGCTCTTCATAAAATTGTCTGCTCTTTAAGGCATGTGCAGACAGAAATGATAGAACCCAAATACATGTGATTAAATTTCTCCAAATTCCCTCACTTCAACTACATTCTTGATCTAAAACTACACATAAATTGTTGGGAAACTACCCAAAGAAGAAACATAAACCACTGCTAGAAATTTTGCCTGTAAATTTTTATGTAGAAATGCTTCTTAGCTCAATAAATGAAAGTTTCATTAAAACTATTTTGTTTAATATGCTAGAAAGTTCTACAATAGTTTTGATGGTTCTGCACAATTAAAAGTCTTATAGTATATAATACAAATATAAAATAAATGTACCAAGACTTTATTGGGCTCCTAATTTAATCAAAACAGAAAATAAGTTTGTAAAAATACGAGGAAAACATATGCCAAAATATGAGTATTGGAACAAACAATAATAAAAGCTAATTATCTGTACTACTTTAGCTTTGAAATACAAAAGTGTCCATTTATAACATTGACTATAATTAAACAATTTCAGAAAATAATGCTGACCCTGTATCTATTAATCAATGGCATTGCTTTGCAATTTAAAGTTAATTTCATTATGCAGTCCCATAGATTACTGTAACTCATTAAGCTAAAGTGAACTTCTCCTCTTGAAGCATCAAAGTTAAAAAAAGTTTTCAAAAATATGCCTTTATTCTCATAATGTACTATTCATTATATTTTGAGATATATGAATTCTATTTAAGCCAAAATTAATATTTATAATTCAGTGATAGGTCAGGATACAAAGAAATAAAATAAGAGTATAAGGTTAGTGAATTTAAATGCATATTTTGATTTAGTAGTTTAGGGAGTGGATTTGAAATCTGCATTTTAATAAGCATGTCAGGGAATTCTTACATAGGTGGTCAAAATCTTCACTTTTCAAATTTCTGACATGGAAACTCACAAAAAGAATATTATAACAGAAGGTTTAGATATTAAACCATTTGCCTGATAATCATAAAGTATTTTAAAATAACTGCAAAGCAGCTCAATCTGGGAGTTTTTATGGCATATACATTCAACATTGCTAGAACAAAGTCATTGCTCTCCCAAGCATTCTTCTTTGTCTCTATTTCTTATTCCTTTCAGCAACACCTTTATACACACTGTTCTCTTTTCTTTTTCTCCAATTGTATAGCCATTGCTCCATTTTGACTGTGCTTAAACTCATTGCCTCTTCCCTGGGCTACTGCATTAAACTTCGATAGACTTCTAGCCTCCTGTTTTAATTTAGATGGCACAATGGTGCCAGATTAATTTTGCTAAAGTCACCAAAATCATATTACATTTTGCATAAAATCTTTTAAAGTGGTTTTATTACATACCAAATGAAATTACCTTAATTTTTTATGGGAAACCTAGAATTGTGTGTCCCCAAGCCAGCTTTCCCAATCTTATCTAATCATTTCTTGCCACACAATCTATCTGTTTTATTTTGCTTCCAACTACAAACCAATTAAACTGTTCACCATACACTACTTGAGTTATTCTACTTATCTATTTTATGTTTATGGAAGCCTGAGGTCAAAGCATTTCACGAATTACCCTGCTAGAAGCAAATCTTCTAAAATCATGTAATAACTTTTGTTCTTTTTCTATTAACCTCATATTAAATATTATGCTAAATAATGAGTTACATATAAGTCTAATTTTCTTTCTGAGAATATACTTTCTGAGAGTGTGGAGTCTATTTCAGCTTCATACACCCGCTCAGAAACTATTCAAACTTCTATACAGAATAGCCATGAAGAATTATTGACCAAAAAAGTCTGGTTCCCTATTTCAGCTTTCATTCTTTTGAACCAGTGCCCAAAGTTAATATGTATTATTTTACATCAATAAAATGTATACAAACACATTCATTGAATTTCATATTTAATAAACACTTGTATAGAACTTACTTTTACCTAACATTCTTTGATTCGTTAAAGATACTGAATATATTCCATGGGATATTCTTAATGTTATTTTCATGAATGCACACATCTGGAACAAGAAAATGCAAAAGAACTCATGTGACTAATTTCCATTGCATATTTGAAGCTGTATTAAAAAAAAAAATCACTCCTAACATACCATTTAGATAGCACCACTAACTTCACTGATTTTATCAAAATCTCTTAGACCAGTTTAGAAGAATTACTGGTGTAATTATCTAATGTAAATATTGACCAAGGAATATCCTAGCAATAACTTAGATTGTGTCCATAAACAGAGGTATGTGTGATCATAAAATCTTCTTGGGCGTATTTGATGCAACTAGAGAAATCTGAAAAGCACTATATATTCATGTCTTGTTTTTAAACTATCATAACAATACTTTATATATAGATAATTACATATATCACAATATGTTTTATTAAAAGCAATATTGAATGTTAATCTAATACAGGAGAGAGTCATAGAAGAGAACTTTATATGTAAATCAGAAATACTCATATCAATTATAGGATAAAACATGGGCATTTAAATCCAATGTAAAAAGTAACATTTAAACTAATACTTTACAATAATAAAAAAAATAGGTATGTTAAAAGTGATTTTTCAAGTTACAATGTACTGGGTTTTACATATACTCTTCATGTAAATACATTAGCTTTTTATATCAATTAATAAGAAATTGTAGGGCTAACTAATTCAAAATTTACATCTGATGTGACTTTTCCCTTTAGAAACTCTCCTTAGTACAAGAATAAATATGTTATGGGAATATTTACAATTTTTTGAACATTTAACAGAATTTAATTTGAAAATAGATTCTCATTTTCAAGTAAAATTAGGCTTGCTTTTTCTATGGAGGATCGTCAGTGTGAATTATTATTTTATTTATTCTAAGAATAGTCTCTTTTTTTTCATGTTTTTGATGTATACACACAATTGGCACAGATATAAATTATAAAAGAAACAAAAAATTTACAAGTTTTGAAACAAATATCCCAAGAATCAGGTATTAGAGAACATAGGCAGTTAAAACTTGGATTGGGATGGAGAGGAAATGTACAAAAATTTAAATTATTTTTCCTCTAATTATTTTGTGCATAAAATTTGTTTTAAATATAATTTTTTTCCCTTATTGTGAATTTGACTCTTTTAAATTTTAATAAGCTATTAGACAATTATGTGTGGATGTCATGTAGGTTATTAATTGTATGTACAAGTTTGGCTTTGTTGTTGCTGTGTTTTAATGGAGTTCATTGTGATAGAGATGGTGTATAAAGACATGGAACTGGAAGTTTTTTTGAAGGTGAAGAGTGTAGGTAAAGAAGAGCCAAGTCTCTGGTATGCATTCTTGAGCACACCAGCCTATGGGATTAAGGCTGCAAACCATTTCCTCCTTGATGACTTTATTTGCTTCAGGCAGATAAGATTTGGTGCCTTAGTCATATCTTTAGTCAAACCACTGTTTAGAATGGTTTATTCATGTTAATATCCTTTAATCCTCACAAAAATGCCTCAAGATGAAAACTATTATGGTTTTTACATTACAGTTGAAAAAATTGCAGTGCAGAGAGGTTGAGTAACTGCTCAACACCACAGAGCTCTGTAAGTAGCGGGAGTGAAAGATCAACCCAGGTAGGGAGGCACCAACTCAGGGAATGAGGAATCAACTAAGGTAATGTGGCATCCATGATATTTTTACTCATTTTTTGGTATGGGTTGAATTGTGTTTACTAAAAAGATATGTCAAAGTCCTAACTCCCAGTATCTTAAAATGTGACCTTGTTTGAAAATAGGGAAATTGTATATAAAATTAGTAAAGTTAAGATGGGGTTGCACTGGAATAAAGTAAGCCTTTATTCTAATATTACTCATGTCCTTATAAGAAGAAGAAAGAGAGACAAAGGAGAATGTCATGTGAGCACACAGAGACTCACATGGAGAAGATGGCCACGTGACAACAATGGATGCAGAGAATGAAGTGATGCATCTACAAGCCAAGAAAAGCCAATGACATCTGGCAAGCACGAGAATCTAAGACAGAAGGTTGGAACAGCCTCTCCGCAGAGTCCTTCAGAAGTAACCAACCCTACTGGCATGTTGATTTTGGACATATAGCCTCTAGAACTCAGAGAATCAATTTCTGTTCTTTCAAGCTACCCAGGTTGTGATACTTGTTACAAAAGCCCAAGGAAACTACTATGTTTTCTATTCTCCTTTTCAGAGTTTTATTTTATTTTATTTGACATCTGTCCTTATTCTGAATTATATCTAAATCCTTGCCTTCATTCAATAAAAATAGCTGATGGTCTACATAAGAGAAATTGTTGGAAAAATGTAGAAATGGCAAAAAGATAGGCTATTAATAGGAAAAAGAAAACAGTTCACAAGGATGTGTTAGAGACTGCTTGTTTACATTCCCCCAAATTCATATGTTGAACCCATAACCCCCAATGGAATTGTATTAAGAGGTGGAATCTTTGGGAGGTGGTTAGGTTTATACGAGGTCATAAGGATGGATCCCCCATGATGAGATCAGTATCCTCACAAGAAGAGAAAGAAACTAGAGTTCACTTTGTCTACCATGTGAGGTTGCAAGGAGAAGATGTCATTTTGCAAATCAGGAAGAATGTCCTCATCAGACGCTGGCTCTGCCAGCACTTTGGCCTGTGACTTTTCCATGCTTTTAGAACTTGAAAAATAAATGCTTGCTGTTTAAACCACCCTCTAAGGTATTCTGTTGTAACAGCCCAAACTAAGACAGTGAGGATGTGAAGGCATACCCACTACTGGTATCTGAAGCAGGTTGTTATTGAATGATAGAATAGGAAATTTGGACTTTGTTTTGTGACAGTTTCTGGCTAGAGGTGTAATGTGACAAGAAGTCTTCTTCAGGAAGATCAATTTACCTGCAAAGAGTTTGATCTTACAAACGACTGGAGGCATGATGAATCGTTAGGAGACAAGTCAATAAGACAATGAAGAATTCATCTAGTATTTGAGAAGAAGCTTCGAAAGGGTTTCTGGGGAAGGAAAGTTCAGAGTATAAAACTCATAACTGCATACTACAGAAAAAGAGAAGAGAAAGATAATTTCATGTTTCAAACATGAGCAAATGGAACTCTAGTTGTGGCACTGCCAAAACATTTTGAGAAAAGAGGTGACTTTTGTTTTATTTTGTATTTAATTTTGGCCTTATTAAGCAAGTATTACTGGTGATCCAGCTAGATAAAGATATCTTAAAGGTAGCTGGAAATGCATAAACTAATTTTGAAAAGAAACAGAAATAAGGGCAGCTAACCTCCTTTGACTTACTGTGCAGTCGGGGCCAGGCAATGCTAGGAGCTTTCAGACACTCTTATGAATCCTTAGATAACTCTG
>NW_007731994.1:111233-112548 GCF_000696425.1 Galeopterus variegatus
AGTCGGGGCCAGGCAATGCTAGGAGCTTTCAGACACTCTTATGAATCCTTAGATAACTCTGCAAACTGCATCTGCTATTACACACATTTAACAGATAAGAAAAAATGAGGCAGAAGAGGCTAAATAATTTATTGATGCTGTACATTTCTAGGTAGGGAGCGTAGATCAGAACCCAGCCTGTCACACTTCAGACTTTGGAATCATCCACATTTAAGAAATGAGAACTAAATTAGATATTTAGATACGATCCCTGGAAGTTAGTCAGGTGGGCCAGAATATAGTGCTCAGAATATATGAAACCATGTACTCCAAAGAGACTACTTTCCATCTCTTAAAAGAGAGTTAAATCTTCCCTACCTAGCCCTAGGTGTTTTTCCTTCTAAACCACAGATTATTTTAGCTGAAATGACCCGCAAATGGCTCTAGCATCCATTTTACAACCACTAGCTTTATATGTACCTTGAGCTATCATTTATATTAAGCCACAGCATAAAAAGTATACTCATACAATATTTAAGAATTTTAAGTGGAAAAAACATAAAAGTCCTATGCTACAGGGTTAGTCAGAAAACCTTGAACCTCTTGGGAGTCTATCCTAAATTTAATAAACGTGCATATAAGGTTCAAGTCATTTAAGAGTATATTATTCTTTTCTAGGGTAGTTTATAAAACAGTTTCAGTAAAAAGTAAATTAAATAATAATAGCAGTGTGCCAGAAGGGACATACTGTTCCACGCATGTTGTATTTCCCCATGAATTTGGACTGGATGGATTACCTTTTCTACTTCCACACCTTAACCAGCTTCACATGAGTGCAGTAAACTGTTACATTTCTCTATTTAGCCTGAAGCTGAGTGAATTTCACTGAAGTGTGAAGTAATTTTAAATATGTTTTATATAAAAATTTTCTGAATTTTAAAGCACTTTGACACCACAGGGAATAAAAATTGCTCAAAACACAGTCAGTGTAGTTAAATATACTGACCATGTGTGCCTTTTGAAATATGTAATTATGCTATTACTTTTGGCCTATGTGAGAAGCAACAATTCTTTTTAATTATAATCATTGCTAAATAATTCGTATAGAAAGACTGGGTGTAGTAATGGAAAAACTTAAAATTAGTTTCACTACCATAAAACTAATAGATTAACTAGAAAAGTAACCATATAATTGTTAAATAAATGTTTTTTTGAGTTTCTTCTGCAGAAAGCTGCTATGTTCTTTAGTTTACTGACAGTAAATTGATCTGATTTCTCTGCAAAGCTTATTCTACCATAGGTATTTCTAGCTAAGCCAGTTTCTCTAAGAAATATA
>NW_007731994.1:113924-116757 GCF_000696425.1 Galeopterus variegatus
AGAAATTATCAAGCTTTAAAAGTTTTGCACTCAGAGTTTGATTTTAAGTTGAAGGTCAACAGATACTTCTCAGTAGTGGGGGAATGAAGCAGAAAGTTCTTCGACTTGCCAGCAGACCTCAAACTATGCAATTAAATGTGAAGAAAAGTCACTGGATATTTGAACTAAAATATGATTTAAAATTAAAAGTTAAATTTTTTTCCACACTTTTTTTTATCATTAACAGAGAGAATAAGGAGCAGAATGAAGAACATCACTAGCATCTTAGAGGGCAAATCTGCAGACAAATGAAATTGCTTATTAATAGAATAACATGAACCTAATAAAAGTTTAAAATGTTGGACAGCTGCTATGTATTTATCTGTGATCACTTTAGCTTCATACTATATTTGTGATTAAAGAATGTGCTTCAATAAAGTGAAAGTGATCACATTATTTACCACATTTCTTCTCTTTGTATTTGCTTTGACAAAAATATAAATATGGAAAATGCAATTATTGGTACCTGTCTTGGATAGAACAAATGGTGCATACAATCCTAATTCTGACTTTTTTGGAGACTCAACACTTTTGAGAATTATGTGTTGCACAATTGAAAAGAAAACAATTGATAATAAAAGCAGACCGATATTTATATGCATATAGTTATTTTGTGTATCTTTATTTCAAAAATCAAAGAAGTTATGGCCACAAGTGCATTGTGCATGAAACCCTCAGGTTACATATTGTTTTTCCGAAATGTTCTTTCCAATCAAGGTCTTCCATTTGCTCGCTATGAGTAAAAATGTTGTACATTTTTAAAATTTGCAATCAGAAAATTTGAATTGGTTAGAAATATTTTGGATCATGTAATCCAAACAATAAAATTTCACAAGTGAGTAAAATAAGAACAAGAGGAAACAAGAGGAAAATTTTCTAAGATCGGTTAAGTAGTTAGGAATAGAACTCAAGTTTCCTAGTTTCTTAATAAAAACACACCTACTCTTAAATTTATTTTTTGCTTTATGTTGGTGTTTGATGGACAGGTATTAAAATATATATCTGCTATTCTACTGTCTTTGGTTAGCATATGCTTATTAATATTATCAAGCAAGTAACTGTTTAATGTAGGAATGATAAACCCTTTTGCAGCTATCATTTTCATAAAGAAAAATAATTCAAGAAATTTTAACTAAGCAAAGCAAGTGAGCAACCAACACAATATTCAATACTTCAAATATAGTATATACCAGTGCTTGAATTATGTTTTTTGAGGTCCAGATAAAAGTGAAGATAAAACTTTAAAAGGTTATAAATAAAAAATTGTGCTCATTTAAAAAAAATAAGTTCTTTAGGTTGAGTTTGGAGGCTATGATTCATCTATTGGGATATTTTATAAGCAAGCTTTTATGCAAAGATGTCAAGCAGGTTTTACAGGTATATCTAAGTAGCAATAGAAGAGCAGAACAATGTGTGTACAGGTATAAAGTAAACATCTGCCTTTTATATATTAAGTCTAGAAATTTATAGGTTGCCAGAATACTTATGTAATTTTGAAAAACCTTAACCTCTTATTCAATTTAAATTACCAGACATTTAGAGATTAACCATTAATTAAATAAGGAGATAGTAGATATGGAGCCACTTAGTTAAAACACTAATTTCATAGTGTCAAGTAAANATCGTTTACTTAGAGAAGGTTTTGGGGACCTCCCTTACCAAAACAATCTCCTCTAATAAACACTATTACCTCATGAAATGCCTCTTCTCTTGGAAATTTTTTAATTTTATTTATTTTTAATGTATTTACTAGGTGGCTAATTAATGTCTGTCCAGTTCACTAGAACATAACCTCTATTAGAATATGGTTAATTATATTTTCTCCTTTCATTGTTGTATCCATAGCACCTCCAAGCCCCTTGCAAAAATAAGATGCTCAGTAAGTTTGTATAGAATGAATTAATATGTAAAACCAAGCTCAGTACATTTGGCTAAAAATTGGAGATGTATGTGATAAGCAAGCTAACGTGCAGACATGACATGTAGTACCTATAGATGTCACATTTAAAAGATAAAGATAATTTTTCTAGTATGGGACACAAAATTTTATTATATATTTATAATTTTATCAAATTTATAATTGATACATATTGGGGGATAACAACTTACACAAGCTTTCTTTCCTTATGAGTTTTTCTAAAACATTTTAAAGCTACTGAAACTTTGTTTTTTAAGAAAGCTGAATGAAAGAGTNGAACTATCGCTGCATGGAGGATGATCCCAACTTAAGATCAATATGTTAAGGTTAAGCAGAAAAGGGCTTTTATAAGGAAGAGTGTAAACAAGTCTAGAAAGAACTGGGTGTGAGAAAGTTTCATGAGGGAGGGTGGTGTGATTGTACAGTAGATCAGAAAATGTTTTACCCTAAGTTCAGCCTGCTCTAGCAAGGGGCTGGCAAACAAGGTCTATATGCTGGCTCAGGCTGAGTATGGAAGAAAGTTCAGGAGCCTGGGAATGGAGAAAAGCTTAACCAAAGTGGTCAAATCAAGGTAGCAGGTATTTTGTACAGATTGTTCAGTGGAAACAAAGAGTTCATCTAACCATTTATGAGAAAAGAATAGGAATTTAGAATATCTAAATCTGGTCTTGACACACTTGGCAAACTCTCTCATGCCATAGATAATTTTCCCAAGATATTCCCTTTTCCTAAAATAGTTTCAAGAACTTTACTCTGTCTCTATTCTCTCTCTTTTATCTAATTAATGCCTTCTACTTTCCAGGTCTCAGATCAATATCGTTTACTTAGAGAAGGTTTTGGGGACCTCCCTTACCAAAACAATCTCCTCTAATAAAC
>NW_007731994.1:118129-123558 GCF_000696425.1 Galeopterus variegatus
CGTAATAGGATCAGAAATAGGATGTCTCCATTACACATGGTACAGTGATGATACACTCAAACGTAAAGTCCTGCGTTCATTCCTGATTATATCTAGTTCTGCAAATGCTTTCAGAAATATGTCTAGAATGCTTAATGTAGTTCTCAGGACCCCAGACTATATTTCTTCTCTAATTTCCCAATCCTATGATGCATCTGCATTTGTTGTTCTAATTAGTGTGGCATTTTTAGTTATTATCATTCATGCTTCAGTTTAAATTTGACCTCTTCCACTAAATAGGTGCTGAAAGTACATGAAGGCAAAGGTTTTGGGGTTCTAACTCGTAGAAGTCATTTTTTGGATTACTTTGTATACATTCTTTCACAAAGTCTAACTCTTAACTTTCTGGTCTTTTGTGGTCTTGGAATTCACACCAAGGAAGATTAAGGGCTCACAATAACTCTACAAGAAAAAACATGAGGAGATAGTGAGAGAGTCTGAATTTATGTCTCCGTTTGGGATACAAGGAGACAATGTAGGCCTAAGAGCTCCTTGAAAAGTTAGATAAGAGAAATTATAAATGAGGTATCTCTCTGTCACATTGTAGAATGATGTCTGTCCATACTCATAGTCTAGGAAAACTCCAACTTTGTGCATAATCCTCAGTGCTTTTGACAGAAGCCAATTCTTTGATAAAAATCTCTAACTGTCAAGAATGTCATCCTTATATTGATTCCGTATTTCTTCCTTTGAAATTCCAAGCTTTTTAATCCAAGTCACCTTCCAGTGTCGCATTAAAAATGTTTAACTTTTCTTTCATCATCACTTAAGTGTTTGAAGACTTCTGATTTCTTCTGTGGTGGGTACATGTCCTTGTTCCACACAGATCATGGTTTTAAAGCTCCTTGTACCAAAAGCAGTCTTGTTATGCCTGTTTATGTTCCACTTGAGAATTTAACTTATGTTAAATTTCATCTTATTCTCATGTTATTGTTTCTCTGTGTTTTTTAAAGCCATGTTAGCCATCTCTCATGGCTTTATTAATTCTACAAGTATTCTAGATTAACCTTCTTTATTTATAGCAAAACATTAAGAATAAACCAAGATAAAAACGTTTCATGAATTACTGATAGACACATTTTTCATTTTTAGCAACTTTTCACATATTATCAGAAGTTGTTTTTCAATAAAAACTTAAAAATGCTGGATAACATTTTATATGCTGAGTTGAACTTCTGAGGAAAAAATATAGAAATAGATGAGGATTAAAAATGAAGAGGAGTCTGAAGAACAGAATAGAAAGTGCAAGCTAGCAACTGGTTTGCTACTTTGAGGGGTGGATGACTGTTCAGTTACCTCAGTAGCCAAGTGGGATGTGTTTTAGAGGAAATGTGGCAACAGAAGTCAAAGACTAAGTCTTGCATGAGATGGGGAGTTGGTAGCTTACAAAAGGGAGCCCTTTTTTTAATTTACAAATTTTTTTTTAAAAGGCTACTTTAAGAGACCAATGCTAAGTGAAAATGTGCATTATACACACACACACACACATACACACACACACACACATACATGTTCGGAGGTAAAAGATAACGACAAGCAAGATGGAGTGTCTCCTTCTGGGCTCTAGGATAAGACAAAAATGCTCTTGCTTGAAATTGATAACCACAGGTTTTCTTTGATGTCTGCTTGGTTTGAATTAACTGTATTTACATGGTCTTCTAAACTCAGACAGATAAATCATTATTAAATAGTTCTAGACTGTTAATAAAACTTGTGTGCCTGATGGAATAAAATTCAAAATTTCTCTTTCTTGAGGAAATTAAACATACTTGAAAAAATGTTTAGACTATTCTGACATAACAGTCCACTAAACAGGAACTTATATTTCAAAATAATAAAAATACATTGTAAGGAAAATGTATGTGTCAGAAGAAATAACAAACAGCAGAATTAGACTGCCAGAAAGGTCAAATGGTGGACATAGAATACAAAACAAGAGGATTTCAAGAATATAAGAAAATTGTAAGTTACTACATTAAAGCAGGGATGTGTAAAAATTACAGAGTTTAGAAATAAATATTATTAATATGAAAAACTCAAGAGATATGTCAAATGAAAGAATACATGCAACTGAAAAGAGCATTTGTAACCTAATTGTTGGTATTAAATAGATTATCTCAAATGAAGAGCAAAAGATAAAGAGATAAAACCTGTGATGACAATTGATAGAAATTATAAGAAGGCCCAATTATGAGAAGCAATATATGTCTTATTGTACTTCTAATGGAAAAGAATATTAGATAATGCTGAGCAAAGGTCCAGAGAAGTTTTGAAAAAACAAAACAAAGATTAAAGAGAAAATATATAAAGGAATGAAACAATTTGACTGACACAGTAATACTAGAAGCCAACAGAAAATTAAATAATTTCTTCGAAGTGCTGAGAGAAATGTCAAACTAGAATTCAAGAATCAGCCAAACTATCACTTGTAATAAAAGGAAATGAAGAAGTTTTTAGATTTTTTAAAAAGAATTTATTTCCAGCCCGCAACTCTAAAGCAAATGATTTTCTAACCTTGAATTTTAGGAAGAATAAAATTAAAAACCCTGAGGAAAGATATTTGTTCCAAGAAGATATTTGTTGCAAAAAGGGATGAAGGTGCACTAAAAATAAACGTGTTGAGAAATAAAAAATGTTGTCATATGAAGCAGTAGTCATGAGTCATTCAGGGGGAAGATAAAATAAAAGAAAATAGTTCTGAAATATTATACAATAATTATGTGTACAATGGGAGAGAATGACCTGAGGAAAATTAATCTAACACATTTATAATATCTGGAAAGTGAGTAGAATGATCTGTGATTGATTAAAATCAGATATGAATACTTAAGACATAGGACATCTGATACAAGAATAAAACAAGCATTTAACTTCTAAACATCAAATTTTTAGAACAAAATGATCTGTGATTGATTAAAATCAGATATGAATACTTAAGACATAGGGACATCTGATACAAGAATAAAACAAGCATTTAACTTCTAAACATCAAATTTTTAGAACAAAGTAATAAAAAAGAATAGAGGAAACAGAATAAAAAGAAAATACAGTGGTAAACCAATATTTCCAGTGCGGTGTTATAGGCACTATAAGTGTGGAATTATTGGTAAGTCACAAAGAACTGGGTTTTTTTTTTTTTTTTCCTCCTGGGTGTACTGCAGTTTACAAAGTATATATTTTTCTCATTTAATCCTTATGAAACTTTAATTTTATGAAAGAGGTCATTTGCTTGTGCTTTACAAATAAGTCATTGAGTTTTTTTTTTGTTTGTTTTTTTATTTCATGTTAATTTATTTTGTGTAATTGATTACTAAAATCAAAGAGGCTAGAAAAAGACATTCAGATCTATGTCTTCTGCTTCTAGGTCAAGCATCATTTTCTTTGCAACAGAGCCTTCTCTCATTCAAACAATTGTAAAAATGTGGGCCATGATCACACCCACTTTACAAAATTAATATAAGATATGCTACCAGATTCCATGTGGACATGAAGTTACATCATGATTTTGCAGTTCTCCAGATATTGTTCTTTAGAAAAGGATGCAAATTTAAGTGTAGACTGCTGCTACTTCTGTAAGCTATGCTTCTTACTGTGATCACTGCCTCCTTATTTAGTCATGAAATTAGTGCAATATTCTACTGCAGAATTTGGCCAAGTGTCAGCATCAGGTTTACTATTCTATTTTTTCAGAAGCTGTCTTTCCCCTATCTCCCATTTGAAGAAAATAATTGACTTTTCTCTTATCTTCTAAAATTCCTAATTTTTAAAAATTCTATATTTTGATGATCATGGAGAGTGTATGTTAAGAACTTCTAAAATTATTTAGGGACTTAAAAAGTCACTGATAGTCATTAGGTGTTTGTTATATTTTTATTCTCCAGTTTCAATTTGCAAGTGATTCTCCTCTGAAGTTCACAAGAAAACAAAGCAAAAAAGTGACTTTTCTTCCTTTTTCATTTTCAACCTTGTGCCTTTGGCCCATAACATTGGTATTATTCTTTCTGTCATCATTTTCTTTTAGTATGGGTTAAAAGAAAAACCATTCCTAAAACAAAACAAAACATAATTATTGGTTACTTTTTGAAATTTTTACTATGTTGCTTTCAATTCTGGCTCTTTGTTTCTTTTACCATCTTTCAATTCTACTTCAAATTTTAGTTTCTGCCTTGCTTGTGTATACAATGTTCTGTTTTTTGTACATCTTATTAAGAAATAAATTATTATGAAGATTTCTTTGCATCTACAAATTGAAAAGGTTTAAAAATTTGTCTGTTTAATAACATTTCTGTAAGAAATGGCCACTCAGTACATTCTATATAGAGCAGAAAGGTTTAATTTTTAAAATATTCTAAAAGCTGGACATATATCCAAAGACATGACATTGTGGTCTCTGATGTGATACTGTTAAGAATTAACTCCTGCTTCCATCTATTCATTACTAGCTTTATTATCTTGAAGCTTACTTAAATATTTTGTGCATCTGTTTTTTTTTTCTCAGTACAATAAAAACAATAACCTTCTCATAAAGTTGTGGTAAAAATGTAACCACTTAATTCTTTTTGAAATTGCTAGGCCGAGCCCGTGGCACACTCGGGAGAGTGCAATGCTGGGAGTGCAGCACCGCTCCCGCTGCGGGTTTGGATCCTATATAGGGATGACTGGTGCGCTCCCTGGGTGAGCGCAGTGCAGCCGGTCTCAAAAAGAACAAAAAAAAAAAAAAAAAAAAAAATTGATGACCCTTTTTGTATATATGATATACAGATAATTTAAGAATGCCACTGTTGATGTTTCCAACTTTTAAAACCATATTATTAACTTGTAATTTATTAAGTACTTATTATGTTCCAAGCAGTTAATACCCTCAGTGTTTTAAATGCATTAAATAATTTTATCCTCACAAGGACTGTGTGATATGGTATTTTTATTATTATGATTTACAGATGAGGAAACTAGAAAAAGATTATACAACATGTATTATGATAGGCTGGGTTTTGCTTTAGTAATGAGTAACTCCTTGATTGTAAGTAACCTAATACTCAGAAATATTATTTAACCCTCAACCACCTGTTCCTCATGTCCTTGGTGTGTGATGTGTCACGTGGTCACTCGGGGACCCTGGCTGATAGAACTTCCATGCTACAGGTCAAATGTGTCCCCCAAAATTTCATGTATTGGAAACTTGATCCCTATTGTAACAGCATTAAGAGCGTGAGAAATTCGATTATAATATTTGAAACGTGGGGCCTTTGAGAGGTGATTGGATCATGAGGACTGTGTGCTTGTGAATGGATTAATCCAATCATGGAGGAATGAGTTATCATGGGTGTGCACTGGTGGCTTTTTAAGGAGCACATGAGTGAGCTCTTCACACACTCTTCCATGTGAGACCT
>NW_007731994.1:124341-129817 GCF_000696425.1 Galeopterus variegatus
ACTGGTGGCTTTTTAAGGAGCACATGAGTGAGCTCTTCACACACTCTTCCATGTGAGACCTTGAGTTGCCACAGGACCCTGTAGACAGTTCCCTCCCAGAAGAAGTCCCTCACCAGATGTTCTCTCCAGACCCTGTACTTCATAGCTTCCGAAACTATAAGAAATAAATTTTGTTTCTTAATAAATTACTCAGGTTGGGGTATTCTGTTGTAGGCAACAGAAATGAACTAACATATTCCACCACCTTGTAGCTGCAGTTTGGGGAGCACACAGCTGCCTCAGACTCCATGGTATCAGAGAAGCATGCAGGCATTTACATAATGGCTCTCCTGTCCACTGCCATCAGCAGAACGAGACCATCTGTAACTTCACAGTCTTCCAAATATGGAGAAATTGCTGAAAGATTAGCTGAGCGCCACTGACTCTGCCTGAGTGAGAAGAGTCAAAATTTAGACCCTGGTCATCTGATTCTTGAGTCCTCCTCGCTGAGCTGTTGTACACGTTCCTAAAATATTTCACCAGTGTAGTGTGTGTGTGTGTGTGTGTGTGTGTGTGTGTGTGGCAAAGGCAGCCAACTGTTGAAAAAAAAAAATTTACTCTTCTTCCCGAGCACACAGTGAAGATCTAAGATCACAACAATGAAATGTGAGAAGGAGTGACATGTGCCACTTCTGGGCCAAAGCTTTAATGAAGGAGGGATGTTCTTTCATGTTTTCTTGTCCCTTCTGGGCCCTGGATGTGCTACAATTGAACACTGGGACAGGGCAAAGGTACAGCATGGAAACAGCTGTGTTCCTGGGTCCTGGGACCACATGAAGGACAGCCACCTGGAGACTAGGAACACCAAATTGGACTCTTTCGAGAACATCTATTTGAACATTCTTATTTATTTATTTATATCTATTTTTTGAGCCATTTTACATTTGGATCTATTTGTTCCTGATTATTTTGCATACTATTTTGAACCATTTAAAATTGTTGATATTTGACTATTTTTAACACATAAAAATGAGAATTTTACACCATTAATCCTAATAATATGGTTTGGCAAAAATTTTAAATAAATAAATTTTTATTTTCTAATTAAAATGTGTTATTATTTAATTTCTGCACTTTTTTTCAAATACACTCTGCTAAAGTCACAGTTACATTAACTGTAGAGTGTTTCCTCCTTTGTTAGAATGAACTCCAGGAGCACATTTCCTCATTCTCTCAAGATTTTATTTAAATCAATAGCTATTTCTTCCTTTCACTAGATTTTAGTTCAGAACAGCAGCTCCTTTAGGTACTTCTATTACATATGAATTCAAACCAGACAGTATTAAACCATAGCTTTTTGCATACTCTCTGTCTAGTTCATAGAGCTACAATGCACTTGCTAGTAAGTTATGTTTTCTTTCCAAAATTCTTTCCACCATCTATATAACTGTTCTTAAGTTTATAAATTATTTTTCATCTGAATAGTTGCTTTCTTGATATATACAATTGTATATTTTCCTTCCTCTTCATATTAGATATGGTGCTTTTGAATAAGATTCATTTTAATAGTGTATGAAGTCATAATTTCTACCTTTCACAATTTTGGTATTATGCATATGAAATTTATCTCTTAGGTTACAATTTTATGCTCACTTTCTTCATTACTTATATCCAAAGACACATACCCTGTAATGATTTTCCTCAGGTTATTAAGAAGTTTTTATTTTGTTATTTTATTTTATTTTATTTTACTTTTACCAAATATCATTTGATGCCACATCTGTTGTCTTTGTTTATATCCAGTTTTAGAATCTTTATGGGACATGTTCTTTCTCCCTCGTGTTCACTTTAAAGGTTTCATGACTGGAGTGCAGATTGCAATGACAGAAAAGAGTTATCTTTATTCCACAGAACTTGCTATAGGCCCAAGTTTGTCTCATTTAGTGTAATAAATATAGCCAGCTGTTTATCACCCTTACTTCCCTTATTTTTCCCCAAATCAGACCTTTAGCCAGAAGGAAAGATGAAAACTCAACTTGAGCCTTCTGGTGCTTCAGTCTCATTTCTACATTAAATAAAATATATATTTTTCCAAGTAAAAAATACAGACTCTGAGACCAAATTTTACTTGACTACTCTTAAATAAATCTTCTTAATTCTTAAAATTAAATAAAATATATATTTTTCCAAGTAAAAAATACAGACTCTGAGACCAAATTTTACTTGGCTACTCTTAAATAAATCTTCTTAATTCTTAAAAAACAAACAAACAAACAAACAAACAAACAAACACATTTACTGTGACCTCTTCTGTAACTTTTCTCTTCAAAGAAATATGGTACAGGCACCAGCCAGTAGAAAGTATCTCTAAATTCAATTCATATTCAATTAATTATGTGATTTTTTTCTTCTTTATTAAGCTTCTGTTAAGTTAAATAAAATAAAAAAATGCTCCGAGACTTGTTCCACAAACCCAGCTGGACAAGGAGGGGATCTTACCACAGGGAGGTATCTAGATGTTCTTCCGCAGATTGCACATGTATTCATGATTACCCCTTAATCAACCACATCAGTGGGAGAACATTCTCAATATGGCTCAACAAATCTAGCTCCTGAAGTGTATTTTCTGAAAAGAACTTGCCAAACTAAACCATTTTTCCCTCTATGAAGCCAATTTTCATGTCCATCCACACCATCTGTTCCCCATGAAAATGGAAAATTAGCTTCGTGTTGACCTGGCATCAGTAAGATCCATTATCTCCAACTGGTTCATTAAAAAATGCTGGGGTTTTCTCTACAGAATATACCACTAGTATTTTATTTCTTGATCTAAAATAAATATGATCACTTATCATCACTAAATTATCCTTGTGCATTACCATGTCATTTCTCTCTTCAACATTTTATGAGGTCAACTTACTCAATTTTATTGTCTTACTTAATACTTGCTCTACTGATGACATTATATGCTCTATTCCCTGCTGTCTGGGAACTGTGGACTCAACATCTATTAAGCCACACTCTGTGAAAGCCCAATACGTTCTTTATAGGTTAGTATTAAGTTATGGTCTAGGTGTAGAGCTTTATTTTTAAAACAATTGTATTTGGTAATAATTTTTAATATTTTTCATGAAGTTAACATAGCAAAAGCTACTCAAGGAATATAACAGCTTGTAATAAAATATGTAACATTAGTGAGTGAATTACGTTAATTTCATATTTTCAGCTACATCTAATCTCTTAGAGTCGAGCTTTTGAATAACTAGTCACACTAGAATGGGGAAATTTGTAACTAAAATATGATATAAATGTATATATTTGTATTAATATATAAATAATGCATTGAGTGTACAGAGGGATTATTAGCATTTTAATATGAATTTCCTCTAACTTTTAATGACCTTTCAATAAGGTGTTTAAAATAATTTATTTCAAAAGAAATATATTTGCTTTACTTACTAAATCTCAATGAATGTTTGTTAAAAATATAAGAATTTAAAAAATTCTAAGTGACATCAGAACAGTGATGAAATATACATGATCTAGATGGAAATTATCATATCTTGAAAGGCGAAAGGACTGTTTCTTGTGCAAAAAGAAAGGGGAGGATGGGAGTTAAAACTAGATCCATTTGTTAGAATGAGATTCATACTGACAAGAGATGTTTAGTCAGCAAGGTAAACAGCACAGGGATTTAGGTAAGCAATCTTCATGCATGTCTAACAAAATTGTCTTCACGGCTATGAGAATAAACAGCAAGTCCAAAAATGAGCAGAGCTTGGTGTTGAGAAGCCTAGGCCAGCTCCCAGAATATCCAGGCATACAGAATCTCAGGTGCAAAGCAAGGTGTGCACAGTGGGAATGGGAAGGAAACCAAGGCTCTATCAAGGATGAGGGGCAAGTGTATTATAGATCAGGAACCTGTGTTTTCAGAACAACCATCCTGAGATTGTGATCGAGAGTGGGAGTAGAGAAATTACAGTGTTTTATTTTCCACTTGGAGAACGGTGCAAGAGATGAGAATGCTCTTGTTCTAAGTCATTCCTCCTGTGATGATTGATTCCCGGATGCATTCCAGTTCTTTTGGGGTGATTGTTTTCTTTCCTACCAAATCTATTACAAATGTCTGCAGTCCACCAATTTTAGTAATTTTATTGCCTAATCATAAAAGTAGTACATACTCAATTTAGAAAACACACAATTCAGAGAAGTATAAATGAGCTCCTAAATTTTCAAGCAATGGCTATTTTGAGAAAGAAAAAAAAAGAGAAAAAATTTCTCCTTAAAGACATTTTAATTTACACCCCTCTTTTGCTCTCTGCTTATGTCTCACGAACACAAGTCTACAAGGTTCTTTATATTTATTTGGTTTGGCATATATGTAACTTTCTCTACAGAAAGCATGTAGCAAGAAGAACAGGCCTGACTTCTCTTAATTGAGTTTTCTTTTTTGAGATAACCTATTTTATAGATTATAGAAGAAATAGTAGAATCTTTCTAAATATCAATGTATTTAGCATGTATTTTATTGAGCACCTTTTACATGCTACAAACCACGTCACATTTTTATTATAAGAAATGTATCACTAACGGATATGATTATTTGTATTTCTCTGGTGAACTGATGATTTTGAATACTATTCTGACATTTTTAACTATGTTAATAGTCAAGTGTTGTCTTTATAGAAATGAAACCTTTTGCACAAGAAAGATGTCCAACTGTTCCACTTCCAGTAATTTATCAGCAGAGGTGACAACCTCCTTGCTGACTTAAATCCCTTGGCATACCAGTGAGCCTGAGATTACATCCCAATATAAGTGAATATGGTGCTGACAACATGAACGTCCGGGATTCAATCCCTATACTGGCCATCTGCCAAAAATAAAAAAAAACCCCAAAACCAAGCAAACAAACACCTCCTTGCTGACTTAAATCCCTTGGCATACCAGTGAGCCTGAGATTACATCCCAATATAACTGAATATGGTGCTGACAACATGAACGTCCGGGATTCAATCCCTATACTGGCCATCTGCCAAAAATAAAAAAAAAAACCCAAAACCAAGCAAACAAATCAATATGTCTTAAGTATTTATTATCACAGAAATCAATCATAAAGCATCACGTCAGACAGAAGTTAAACACTGTAATTGGTAGCAATGTGTGTTAGTTCCTTATTGGTGCTGGAATAAATTATTACAAATGTAGTAGTTTAAAACACAGATTTATTCTACTACAATTGTGGAAGTCAGAAGTCTAAAATCAAGTTGCTGGCAGGGCTGTACTTCTTACAACTTCAAGGAAGAATCCATTTCCTTGTATTTTCCAGCCAGTAGATGTCACCTGTAGTTCTCGGTCCCCTTTCCCCATCTTCAACTGCTTTCATTTCTTCAACTCCTGTTTTTATCATCACATCTCTTTCTTCTCTGGGAACTTAACTCTATTACCTGCCTCTTCTAAGGGCCGTATGATTATACTGGGCTCATGTGGGTAATAC
>NW_007731994.1:130355-135912 GCF_000696425.1 Galeopterus variegatus
AACTCTATTACCTGCCTCTTCTAAGGGCCGTATGATTATACTGGGCTCATGTGGGTAATACTGAATAATTTCCCTGCCTCAAGGTTCCTAACTCACTCATATCTACAAATCCCTTTTGGATATAAGGACACATATTCACAGGCTTCACATATTGGGATATGGACATCTTTGGGGACCTTTATTAATCTTATCACAACATGCGACATGCAACTGATCACCAGGCCTTTTTTAAACACAAAATAAATATGTAAAATAGAATAAAATTTGAACTGAAAAATTCAGAACCCAAACCTAGAATAACATAAACAGAAGTGTTTACATTTCTAGTGTTCTGAATTATTCATAGCCTTTGAGACTGGTTTTAAAAATATTTATAGCACAAATCACAATAACTGAAGCAATCTGTATTACTGTCTTAGTCTGTTTTGTGCTGCTATGACAGAATGCCTGAGGATGAATAATTCAAAAGAACACGAATTTATTTCTTGAAGTTCTGGAGGCTGGGAAGTTCGATATCAAGGGGCTGACACCTAGAAAAGACCTTACTGCTGTGTCATCTCATGGAAGAAAATGGACAGACAAGAGAGAGTATGAGAGAGAGAGAGAGAGAGAGAGAGAGAGAGAGAGGAAGGGGGCCAACTCATCCTTTTATCAGGATAACTCACTCACTACCAAAGTAACAGCATTAATCCATTCACCTAATCACCTCTTAAAGGCTCCACACCTGGAAGATAGTACAGCAAGATGGCTGATTAGAGGTGGCCAGCTCTCATCTCTAAAGCAAAAAAAGCCAAAAGCAGCAAATAGATAGTTACCTATAGAGTGTCTAGGAGAAAATAACAGAATCCATCTAAACAGTGTGAAACACACCTCCCTCTGACCCCCAGACCTGGAAACTGGAAACACCAACATAGAAAGACAAGGGAAATTGCAAACCAGAACCAGCGCAGGGACTGGGAAAACCCTAAACTGCCAGGAAAAGTAGGTGGGGGGCATGGCAGTCAGTACTCCCACCATAGACACATGAAAATCAGGCTGCAGGGTAATCACACATCCCTCATGGACAGTAATCCCAGTATGTGGAGCAAATACTAGCCCACATGACTGTATTTTCCCAGAGGAGAGCTGCAAGCAGAATCTCCCCCACCCCTCTTGGTACTGGGCTGCCACTGGACATCACTATTTTGGGGTAGGAGCCAGGGGAGCTCAGAGTTCTGCTGACCTAGTGGCCCTACACACTCTGGCAAAGAGCAGGGGTGGGGAGTACACCAACTACCAGGTTTCTTACTCTCCTTGCCCTCAGAATCTCAGAGCCCTTCTTGACATAGGGGAACCACATGTGCCAGTGGAGAGTGGGGACAGGGCAACAGTCATCTGTATCAATGCCCTACTTCCCCCAGGAGCTCAGAGCCCTGCCTAACACAACAACCTGCCCCTGTCCCAGCAGAGTGAGCAGGGTCAGTGCTGCTGCCCTGCTCCAGACCCATGGATCCTTGCTCTCCTACCCTGGGAGCTCAGAAGTCTGCCAGATGCAGGGAGCCTACCAGCACCAGTGGAGAGTGTGCTGGGAGTGTGCAAGCTGCCTAGATCCATGCCACCTTCTCCAGAGCCCAATGTCACATTTGACATAGAAGACCACCTGCACCAGCAGAGCAGGTGCAGGGAGTGACCCAGCATTTACTACCATGCTCGCCCAGTGCCAAACCTATGAAGTCCAACCTAACTATCAACATAAAACACCTCTACAGGTAAGAGTCTTCTCCTCTCAAAGAGCATTCCAAAAATGAAAAGAAGTGAATATACCACAAGATGCACAGACATCAGTGCAGAGATACAAGAAGCATGAAAAAACAGAGAAACTTGACTCCCCCAAAATAAGAGTACAGTTCTCTCATACCAGACCTCAAACAACAGGAAACCAGTGAATCACCTGAAGAGGAATCCCAAATGGCAATATTAAGAAAATGCAACATGATAGATGAAAAGCAGACAAAAATTACAGTGAAGTCAAAACAGCAAGCCAGGATATGTATAAAAAATTCAGCAAAGACATAAAAACAATAAAAAAGAACCAAGCAGAAATCCTGGAACTGAAGAATTTATACAATGAAATAAAAAATACAACCCATGTCATAAGCAGCAGGCTAGAACAAGAAGAAGAAAGAATTTCTGAGTTAGAAAACAGGATTTTGAATTAACAATTGGACCCCCAAAAGAAAACAAAAATAATTTTAAAAAATGAAGAAAGCCTACAAAATCTTTCTGAAAAGCTTAAGCATAAAAATATCCATATTATGGGTGTACTGGAAGGGGAACAGAAAGGAAAAGGCATGAAAGCCTATTTCATAAAATAATAGCCAAAAATTCCCCAAGTATTGGGAGAGATATGGTCTCACAGATTTAAGAAACTCAAAGATCCCCAAATAGATTCAACCCAAAAAAGATCTTCCTAAGACACAATAAAGTCAAATTGTCAAAAGTCAAAGACAAGGGAAGAATTCTAAAAACAGCTAAAGAAAAGTGTCAAGTCACCTACAATGAAATTTCCATTAGGCTAGTAGCAGCATTCTCAACAGAAACTCTTAAGGCCAGGAGAGAGTGGGTGATATACCCAAAGTGCTAAAGAATACTTTATCCAGAAAAGTTTTTCTTCAGAAATAAAGAAGAAATAGTTTCTTTTCCAGGACATACAATAGTGCCGATTTCACCACCAGAAGACTGGTACTTAAGTGAATCCTATATCTGAAATCAAAAGAGTTATATATATCACCACAAATACATGAGAAAGAGTAAAAGCCACTAGGAGGGCATATACACAACTGAGAAAGAGAAAAAAAAGTATCTGATTATCACACACATACAAAAAAAAAAAAAAAAAAGCCAAAAAGCAAAGATAAACAATAAAAGGGAAAGAAAGGAACAAAGGAAATACAACACAACCATAAAAAAATTTTATAAAATGACAGGAACAAGGCAATACATTTCAATAACAACAACACTGAAAATAAACGGATTAAATTCCCCACTTAAAAGGTGTAGACTGGCTAAATCAATTAAAATAGTAGACCCAACTACATGCTACCTGCAAGAAACTTACTTCACCAGTAAACACACATATAGATTAATGGTGAAGGGATGGAAAAAGTTATTTCATGCACATAGAAGCCAAAAGGGAACAGCAGTTGCCATACTTATATCAGTTAAAATGGACTTAATCCAAGAACTATAAAAAGAGACAAAGAAGGACATTACATAATGATAAAAGGATCAATGCAGCAAGAAGATATAACAATCATAAATATACATGTACCCAACTTCAGAACACCCACATATATAAAGCAACAGTTACTTATCTAAGGGGAGAGATAGAGCCCAATACAATAATAGTCAGGGAATTTGACACTTTGCTCACAGCATTGAACTAGATCATCTAGAGAAAAAAAAAATCAATGGAGAAACAAAGGATTTAAACTACACTTTAATTGGATTTGGCAGACATCTACAGAGAATTCCATCCAACATCTGCAGAATATACACACTTCTCATCAGTACACAGCTTATTCTCCACGATAGACCACATGTTATGCCAATAATTAAGTTTCAAAAAATTTAAAAAGATTGGAATCATACCAAGTATATTTTCAGAGCACAATGGAATAAAATTAGAAATGAACAACAAACAATACTTTGGAAACTATACAAATACATGGAAATTAAACAACAAGCTCTCTAATGAACAATGAGTCCTTGAAGAGATAAAGCAGGACATTAAAAAATTCCTTAAAACAAATGAAAATACAAGCACAACTTACCAATACATATGGGATACTGCAAAATCAGTACTAAGAGAGAAGTTTATTGTGAGAGAGAAGTTTATTGCTTTTATCAAAAGAATAGACTTCAAATAAACAACTTAATATTAAACCTCAAAAAACTAGGACATTAAAAAATTCCTTAAAACAAATGAAAATACAAGCACAACTTACCAATACATATGGAATACTGCAAAATCAGTACTAAGAGAGAAGTTTATTGTAAGAGAGAAGTTTATTGCTTTTATCAAAAGAATAGACTTCAAATAAACAACTTAATATTAAACCTCAAAAAACCAGAAAAACAAATACAGTCCATACCAAAATTAGTAGACAGAAAGAAGTAACTAAGATCAGAGCAGAATTAAATGAGACACCACCCACAAAAGATCAATAAAACAAAAAGTTAGGGTTTTTTTTTTGAGATTATAAACAAAATAGGCAAATCATTAAGCTAGACTAACTAGAAGAAGAGAAAAGACCCAAATAACAAACATCCAAAATGAAAAAGGAGACATTACAGATGATACCACAGCAATAAAAAAAAAATCATTAGAGACTATTATGAACAACCATATGCCAACAAATTTCAAAATCTGGAGGAAATGGATATATTGCTGGACATATAAAAACTACCAAGACTTAACCAAGAAGAAATAGAAAACTTGAACTGAGCAGCAAGACTGAAGAAGTCATAAGCCATTTCCCAACAACTAAAAAGCTTCGCTGCTGAATTCTACTAAACTTTTAAAGAATTAATACTATTTCTTTTGAAACTATTCCAAAAAATTGAAGCAAGCTCTTCTCCCAAGCTCATTCTAATGAGGCCGGCATCACTTTGGCCTCATTTTAAGATCAAAATCAGACCACGATACAAGAATAAAAGAAAACTATAGGTCAATATCTTTGATGACCACAGACACAAAAATCCTCAACAAAATGTTAGTAAACAGAATGCAACTGTATTTCAACAGAAACAAGACACTTTCACCACTCCTATTCAACATAGTATTAGAAGTACTAGCAAGAGCTATCAGAAATAATGGGCATCCAAATTGGAAAAGATGAAGTCAAATTATCCCTGTTCACAGATGACATGATTTTATATATAAATAAACCTAAAAACTCTACCAAAAAACTCCTAGAGACGATAAACAAGTCCAGTAAAGTTGCAGGATACAAAATCAATATGTGAAAATCAGTAGTGATTTTTTACACTAACAATGAACAAGCAGAAAAGAAATCAAGAAAGCAAGCCCATTTTGCAACAGTTACCAAAAAATTAAATACTTAGGAATAAATTTAATCAGGGAGATGAAAAGTCTCTATTATGAGAACTAGAAAAAACAGCTGAAAGAAATTAAAGAGGACACACAAAGATAGAAAGATATTCCATGTTCATGTATTGGAAGAATTAACATTGTGAAAATATCCAAACTACCCAAAGTGATCTACAGATTCAATGCAATCCTCATCAATATACCAATGACATTTTCACAGAAACAGAAAAAAATAAAAAATCCAAACATTCATATGAAACAACAAAAGACCATGAATAGCCAAAGTAATCCTGGGCAAATAAATAAATAAATAAATAAATAAATAAATAAAGCTGGAGGCATAACACTTCCTCGTTTCAATTTATATTACAAAGCTATTGTAACCAAAATAGCATGATACTGGAATAAAAAGAGATACACGAACAAATGGAACAGAATGGAGAACCTAGAAATCAACCCACATAC
>NW_007731994.1:136037-143700 GCF_000696425.1 Galeopterus variegatus
TACAGATTCAATGCAATCCTCATCAATATACCAATGACATTTTCACAGAAACAGAAAAAAAAAAAAAAATCCAAACATTCATATGAAACAACAAAAGACCATGAATAGCCAAAGTAATCCTGGGCAAATAAATAAATAAATAAATAAATAAAGCTGGAGGCATAACACTTCCTCATTTCAATTTATATTACAAAGCTATTGTAACCAAAATAGCATGATACTGGCATAAAAAGAGATACACGAACAAATGGAACAGAATGGAGAACCTAGAAATCAACCCACATACTTACAACTAACTGATCTTTGACAAAGGCACCAAGAACATACATATTGGGGAAAGGACAGCCTCTTCAGCAAATGGTGCTGGGAAAACTATATATCCATCTGTGGAAGAATGAAACTGGACCTGTACATCTCACCATATGCCAAAATCAACTCAAAATGTATCAAAGACTTAAATGTTAAGACCTGAAACTATAAAACTCCTAGAAGAAAATGCAGGGTTACTTAGGATGTAGGACTAGGAGAAGACTTTGTAAATAAGACCTCAAAAGCACAGGCAACATAAGAAAAAATAAACAAATGGGATTATATCAAATTAAAAAGCTTCTGCACAACAAAGGAAACAAAAGAGTAAAAAGACAGACTGCAGAATGGGAGAAAATATTTGCAAAGTATACATTTGACAAGTGATTAATATCCAGAATATACAGGGAATGCAAGCAACATAACAGTAAAAAATAAATAAGGAAAGAAAGGTGGTGAGAGAGAGAAAGAATGAATGAACAATTACAATAATACATTGAGTTTTCAGAAGGAGAGAACAGAACAGTTGTTACTGGAGGTGGGAACAGGGGAGGAAGAAAGGGGTTCTTGAGAAATTGCTTAATGGGCACAAAGAATGACTACATTTTGCAATGATGAAAATGCTAATTATCCTGATTTGTTCATCACACATTAAACACAGGTATGATATTCAACTCTGTACTCCCAAAATATGTATAATCAATTATGTTTTGATAAAAAAAAGGACCGTTGGATTGGGGGTTAAGTTTCTAACACATGAAATTTGAGGGACACATTCAAATCATAGAAATTACAAACTAAGTTCTACTATATTTGAAGATAAAATAATCCTTGCAGGGAAAGATAAATCTTTGAAACTATTGAGTATATAATAAATGTATCTACATTCAAATTGCTCACTAAGTGGGCAAAACTATTGAAAAATTATTTTGTTGCAGGTCTATTTAAGCAGAAAAATTTTTACCATCTTTTCAACTATGGGAAAAACTAATAATCATGAACAATCTGAAAATCTTCCTCAAATCACATACAAAATGTGGTGATGTAATGTCATCTGCGGACCTAACAAGAGACTCATAAGATATTTAAACATTAGAATTAATAAAACTTGTTTACTTATAAGAATTGGAAGTACGGGAAATGGATAATAAAGAAACATTCCTAGATAGAGCTATTAAGCAAGATGCAGGGTTTGAGATAGAAAGGAGTGTGACAGATTAAAATTTCTGTTTTCTGGGTTTTTTGTTGGTTGAATTACAAGCCTCCAGGCTGATAAGTTCATGTAGGAATCATGAATCATTCCCATTTACCATTCCAGCTTACCTCCTTGTAGTCATGTACCTCTCTTCAGAAGGTGGAAAAAGCTAAAAGAACTTTTCTAAAATCCTGTTTCTATCATTTTGATACACAGTAGGTGTCTCCAATCAGATGCCCTTATACAACATTGGGAATGAAGTGAGTTGCTTGGTAGACCATCATTTAACTAATTGGTTCTTTCTCCTGTCAAGCTCAATTGGGAAGACATTGGGTTTTTCTAGCAGTCCAGTTTCCAGCTTCCCTGTGTCAATGGTGGATGTGCAAGTGTGGCAGCATCTTGATGTGTGGATCACAGCTGTAGCTGTGTGTGCTTAGCAATTTCCATTGTGGCTTCCAGGGCCATAGCCTTTAGCTTGCTCCTTTGGTTCCTCCAAATATTTTAGAAGTATCTGATCACTGTCTTGGATCCTTTTCTACTTAAGATAACTTGAGCAGTTTCCATTTCTTTCTTTCTTTTTTTAAAAATTTATTTTTTTCATTGTTGTTCATGGGATATAGCTTTTTGTTTTAATATGTTCATACATTGTATAGTGATCTAATAAGAATAGTTAGCATATCTATCACCTAAATATTTATCCTTTCTTTGTGGTTATTACATTGAAGCATTGAAGATACTTTTTTTCTGGGTACCTTAAAATATACAGTACAATATTATTAGCTATTTTCACCCTAAAGTACCAGAATTTGTTCTTCCTAATTGTATCTTTGTAACATTGCACCAGTCTCCCAACCTCTCCCTGCCCCCTTTCTCTCATTTTCCCTGCCTCTGGTAACCACTATTTTACTCTCTACTTCTCTGGGTTTTTTTCCCCCTCTCTCCTTTAAATTTATTATTTTAAATTTACCCATAATAATTTTATGTATTTTAAAATTGATACATAATTTTACATATTTATGGGGTATAAATTTATATTTCAATACCTGTATACAATGTGTGATGATCAAACAAAGGTAATTGGCATATTCACCATCTCTCAGTACTTTATCATTTCTTTGTTTTTTCATTTTGTTTGTTTTGTTTTTTGATTTTAAAAAGGTTTTTTTCCTTGTATATGTTTATGGGGTACAATTTATTGTTTCAATAAATGCACCTATTCTGTAATCTAATCAGAATAGCTGCAATCTATCACCTAAACTTTTATCATTTCTTTGTGGTTATGACGTTCAAGAACCTCATTTCTGGCTATCTTGAAATATACAATACCATATTATTAGCTATTGTCACACTAAGGCATCAGAACTTATGCTTCCTATCAACTGTAACTTTGTAACTTTGTACCGGTCTACCAACCTTTCCCTGGCCCCTCTCCCCGCTCCCTTTCCCTGCCTCTGGTAATCACTATTTTACTCTTTATTTCTCTCTTTTTAATTTGTTTCTTAATTGACCCATGATTATTGTATACAATATGTAATATGATATTTGGATACATTCATATGTGTGCAACGATCATATTAGGGTGCTTAGTACATCCATCACCTCAAACAATTGTCACTTCTTTGTGTTAGAAACATTCAATATTGTCTTGGCTAGCTATTCAAACATACACAGTACTCTGTTGTTAACTGTAGTCTTCCCTACAATACTATAGAACGCTAGGTCCCCCGTCCTTCCTATCTGTCTACTATTTTGTATCCACTGACCACCCTCTCCCCATCTCTGTTCTCCTCTTTCCCCAATTAGTTTCTAGTAACCACTCTACTCTCTACTTCTATGAGATCAACATTTCTAGTTTCCACATATGAGTGAGAACATGTGGTATTTCTCTCTCTGTGACTGGCTTATTTCACTTGACATAATTTTCTCCAAGTTCATCCATGTTGCTACAAATGGCAGAATTTCATTCTTATATAGCAGAGTAATATTCCAGTGAATATGCCACATTTTCTTTATCCAGTCATCCATGGAAGGATATTTAGGTTAGTTCTAACTCTTGGCTATTGTGAATAGAGCTACAATAAGCATGGGAGTGCAGGTATCCCTTTGACATGATGATTTCCATTCCTTTGGATACAAACCCAGTAGTGGGATTGCTATCATAGGGTAGTTCTATCTGTAGTTGTTTGAGAAACCTCCATACTGTTTTACATAATGGCTGGATTAATTTACATTCTCACCAACAATTTATGAGTCCCCTTTCTCTGCATCCTCAGCAGGATNTCAAGAACCTCATTTCTGGCTATCTTGAAATATACAATACCATATTATTAGCTATTGTCACGCTAAGGCATCAGAACTTATGCTTCCTATCTAACTGTAACTTTGTAACTTTGTACCAGTCTACCAACCTTTCCCTGGCCCCTCTCCCCGCTCCCTTTCCCTGCCTCTGGTAATCACTATTTTACTCTCTATTTCTCTCTTTTTAATTTGTTTCTTAATTGACCCATGATTATTGTATATAATATGTAATATGATATTTGGATACATTCATATGTGTGCAACGATCATATTAGGGTGCTTAGTACATCCATCACCTCAAACAATTGTCACTTTTTTGTGTTAGAAACATTCAATATTGTCTTGGCTAGCTATTCAAACATACACGGTACTCTGTTGTTAACCGTAGTCTTCCCTACAATACTATAGAACGCTAGGTCCGGTCCTTCCTATCTGTCTACTATTTTGTATCCACTGACCACCCTCTCCCCATCTCTGTTTCCCTCTTTCCCCAATTAGTTTCTCGTAACCACTCTACTCTCTACTTCTATGAGATCAACATTTCTAGTTTCCACATATGAGTGAGAACATGTGGTATTTCTCTCTCTGTGACTGGCTTATTTCACTTGACATAATTTTCGCCAAGTTCATCCATGTTGCTACAAATGGCAGAATTTCATTCTTATATAGCAGAGTAATATTCCAGTGTATATACCACATTTTCTTTATCCAGTCATCCATGGAAGGATATTTAGGTTAGTTCCAACTCTTGGCTATTGTGAATAGAGCTACAATAAGCATGGGAGTGCAGGTATCCCTTTGACATGATGATTTACATTCCTTTGGATACAAACCCAGTAGTGGGATTGCTATCATAGGGTAGTTCTATCTGTAGTTGTTTGAGAAACCTCCATACTGTTTTACATAATGGCTGGATTAATTTACATTCTCACCAACAATTTATGAGTCCCCTTTCTCTGCATCCTCAGCAGGATGTTATTTTCTGACTCCTTGTTAATAGCTACTCTAACTGGGGTCAGATATCTCATTGTGGTTTTGATATAAATTTCTCTGATGATTATGATGTTGAGCGTTTTCCATATACCTGTTGACCATTTGTATGTCTTCTTTTGAAAAATGTCTATTCAGTTTCTTTGCCTATTTTTCAATCAGATTATTTGTTTTTTACTATTGAGTTGCTTGAGTTCTTCATATATTCTGAAAATTAATTCCTTATTGGATGCATAGTTAGCAAATATTTTCTACCATACTGAACGTTGTCCTTTCACTCTGTTAATTGTTTCCTTTGATGTACAGAATCTTTCTTAGTTTGATATAATACCATTCGTTAATTTTGTTTTTGTTCCCTGTGCTTCTGAAGTATCATACATAAAATCTTTGGCCAGACCTATGTCTTGAAGTGTTTTCTCTATGTTTTCTTGTAGGACTTTTATATTTGGGGGTCTTACATTTAAGTCTTTAGTCTTTTAGAGTTGATTTTGGTATGTGGTAAGAAATAGGGGTCCAGTTTCATTCTTCTCTATATGGATTTCCAATTTTCCTGACAATATTTATTGAAGAGTCTGTCCTTTCCCAATGTGTGTTCTTGGCTCCTTTGTCAAAAATCATTTGGCTGTAGGTATGAGGATTTATTTCCAAATTCTCTATTCTGTTTCATTGTTCTGTGTGTCTGTATTTGTGACAGCTGTTTTGATTACTATATCTTTGTAGTGTATTTTGGAGTCAGAGAGTGTGATACCTTCCTCTTTGTTCTTTTTGCTCAGGATTGCTGTGGCTATTAGGATCTCTTATTGTTCCTTTTGAATTGTTTCTTCTATTTCCATGGAGAATGTTTATCCTTGCTGTTTATTGGTTTTCTGCATTGATTAGGGTTGATTCCTTTCTCTTTCTAATTTGTATATCTGCTCTACCAGTAAGTATCATATTTTCAGTTCTTTTCATGGTGGTGGTAATCATTCTTTCTCTCCTAGATATAGGACTCCCCTAAACATTTCTTGTAAGGCCAGTCTGGTGTGGATGAATTCTCTTAATTTTGCTTGTCTGAGAAAGACTTTATTATTCCTTCATTAATGAAAGATAGCATTGCTGGGTATATAGTCATGGCTGACAATTTTTTCTTTTTTTTACTTTTGAACATATCATCTCATTCTTTCCTTGCCTGTAGGGTTTCTGCTGCAAAGTCTGCTGTTAGTCTCATGAGATTCCTTATAAGTGACTTGACAGTTTTCTCTTTCTGTTTTTACAATTCTCTCTTTATCTTTAATTTTGGACAGTTTGAGTATAATGTGTCCTGGAGATGATCTACTTGAGTTGAATCTCTGTGGGGACCTTATAGCTTTCTGGATGTTCATATCTTTCCTGAGACTAGGGAAGTTTTCAGCCATTATTTTATTAAATAGGTTTTCAATATCTTTCTTATTTTCTTCTCCTTCTGGAATGCCAATAATTTGAATATTTGTTCACTTTATAGTATCCCACAGATGTGTAAGTTTTGGTCATTCTTTTTTATTCTTTTTACTTTTTATTTTTTGTCTTCCAGTGTCATTTCAAAACTGCTATCTTCAAGATCAGAGATTCTTTCTTCTGCTTGAACTATCTGTTGTTGAGACTCTCAAGTGTATTTTTTATTTTATTTAATGATTTTTTCAATTCCAACATTTCTGTTTGTTGTTTTTTTAATGATATCTTTTTTTTGGTGGCTTTCTCATTCATATTGTGAATTATTTTTCAGAATTTGCTGAACTGTTTGTCTATATTCTTTTGTACTTAACTGAGTTTTCTTAAGACAGTTAATTTTAAGTCCTTTTCCAGAATGTTGGCAATTTCTTATTCTTTGGATCAGTTACTAGAGCTTTGTTTTGGGGTTTTTTTGATGTTGTCATGTTACCTTGTTTATTCATGTTTCTTGTTTCCCTGTGTTCATATCTGTGAGTCTGGTGGAAAGTCACTTCTCTGAGTTTTGTAGAGCAGTTTTCACAGGAAAGGACTTTCACCTGCAAATGTCTCCCAAGGTGTTGATTTGGTAGAAGGCAATGGCTTTGTTCAGGATGGATGCGGTACTGTAGACTCTGTGTAGTTTCTTCAGCTGTAATCCACTTTTGTTATATCTGTGAGTGACTCAGTGACCTATGCTTAGAAGGTTTGTGGCACAGCTTTGCCAGGGTAGGGATCACTGGGTTGGTTCATGGACTAGGAGTGTGCACATGCACCTTGTGGGTCAGTCATCTCAGGAGCTTGATCACTGTGAATGCAGTTGCTAGATTGATTCTCTGGCTATGGGAATGGGTATATGGCAGGTCAGGTTCTTTGGGACTGGTTTGCCAGTGGCAGGATCACCATGCTGCTTCTCTGACTAGGGTTGAGTCCAAAGAGGCATGCCAGCCAAACTGTTTCTCACATAGATGCATGTGTGTGCAATGGCTCAAAGACTCAGGGACAGGTCTTCCATGGGTGTGACAACTGAGCTGTTTCTCTGAGATAGGGATGTTTGTTGGTGGCTCTTCCACTGTGCAATTTCTTGGGGCCTGATGGGAGTTTGTGCTTCCCTTGGAGCAAAGCAGGAGCTCTGCTCTTGGTAGAGCAGCCCCTGAGCCACTTCTCAGGAAGTGGGCAAGGCTACTTGATGAGGCTAAAGTTAGAGGCCCGTCCAGCTTCTCCTCAGGCTGTTGGCTAGGCTGCTAAGAAGGCCTCTGGTGTGGGACCTGTCCAGCCACTTCGATGGTGGTATGTGGGGCCACTAGGCATGACTGCAGTGAGGAGGCCATTCAGACACTTCTGGGTTGTCAGCAAGGCTACTAGGCAGGACTAGTTGGGACTGAACTGCCTTGAGACTTCTCTAGGAGGGTGTGGATGCACTTTATTTCC
>NW_007731995.1:0-719 GCF_000696425.1 Galeopterus variegatus
AGAGTGGTCCTGAATTCAGACAAGGCAGCCTGGCCTTTGTTCCCTCCACGTTGGATGTAGCTGCCCCGAGGAGGGAACATAGCCTGGAGCGAGACGGCTCCTCTCCACCGAAGACAATTCCAGAAGAGGGACTTGCTGTGAGCAACCAGAAGTCGACACTCACAGCATCTGGGGGAATGAGGGCCTCTCTCCTGAAGTGGGTCTCAGTGGCACACCACACAGTGACCTTAAGTGACCAGAATGACTTTTGATGATCTGAGTAAGAGTGAAGAGCAAACTTCACTGAGTTGCCAAGGGAGAATTTCCCACACTAAATAAGTCTGTGAGGAGCTGGGGGTGTCGATATAAAGTTGCTTTGTGATGACAAACCCCTTGGTCCCATGGGAGAGCCCCGCGGAAGCCCACTGGGTTGCCTTTTGGGGGCGGGGAGGTCACTTAGTCATTTGCTCCACAAGAATTTGTTGAGCACCCGCTATGTCCAGGGCTCTTTTGTGGGTGCTGGGGATTCAGGGGTGAACAGGAAGCCCCCTGGAGGGGGAGCAGGGCCAGCTCTAGGTTTCTGCAAGTCCCTTTCATGCCCGGGGGGGTCTCCATCCACCAGGATGAGTAGGGAGTTCTGTCTGTCCCCAGTGTGCTCACACAGAGCCCTGGCACAAGAGCGGGGAGGACCAGAGCCCCAGGCTGCTCTCCTCTGGAACCCAAGCCTAGCCCTCGGCAAC
>NW_007731995.1:1626-53372 GCF_000696425.1 Galeopterus variegatus
GGGTCCAGGAATTTGCAAGGTTAACAAGTTCCTCTGGTAACTTTGCAACCACCAGAGCATCAGACCCTCCAGTCAGTACTTTGCTGGTCTAACTCTTCTCTTCGGTTGCCAGGAAACACACATCCTGGAACTGAGGGCCTGGAGCTGGGGATGTTGCCACACACTGCCATCCTGACCACTGCCCCCTACAGATATTTGCTTTTGGCAGCTTCCAGATGAGTCCTCCAATACTATGGCCAAGTTGACCAGTCCCAGGCACCAACTCCCAAAGGCCATCTTGCTCCCAGCTGAAGGCCAGAGACTCCTAAGCAACCAGCCTCAGACAACCTGGGTCTGAAGGTCTGCAGGCATGAGCTGCCTAATAAATTAGTGGTGAAGGAGTTCTGACTCCACCTGCTCCTCTCCACCTGCCCCACCCCCACAGCCACCAGGAAGCTTCAGTGGAGAAAATCAGTCACACCTGGGCATACCTTAATAAGGGGGCGGATTGGTGCGACCCTGACCCCATAACAGGGGAGGGCAGGGCAAGCCCTAGGGTCATTTGAGGTTGCTGTGCTGAGTGAGGGTCGTGGTGCAGGCCTGAGGGTGGTCAGCTTGGAGGACCACAACATGTCCTTCCAGAGCATCATCCACCTGTCCCTGGACAGCCCTGCCCATGCTGTTTGTGTGCTGGGCATGGAGATCTGCTTGGATCTCAGTGGGTGAGGCACAGGGGGTGCTCTGCCAGGACCAGCTGGGGGGTGGGCCTGGGCAGGGAGTGGGGGCTTCTCTTCTTTGCGTGTTACAGTCGGTCCCTCCTGACTCCTACAAATGGGGGCCTCAGCATGGAGGCGACCTGCTCTCAGAAGGCCTTGTCTTCCCCAGAGTTACAGTGCAGACCTCCTGAGTGCCATACCCTGTTCTTTTTCCTGCAGGCATTCCTTGTGGCTCAGACAAATGGCTCTTCCCTCTTTGGGATTTAGTGGTTGGGGGCTTATACATAAGCTGTAGCTTTAGAAATTTCTAGAGCATCTGTAGGAGGGTGGGTCTGGGCTGGAGCTTGTCAGAGGGAAAACACAGGGACCCTGGGAGAGAGGGGTGGCAGGAGTAAGGCTGAAGTTGTTAGGTCTCCAAAGCCTCCCTGACTGGCAGGCCTCTGCCTCAGCACCCTGGGGAGAATAAGAACATGGGGTCTGGCCCCCACCATGCCAGATACTTTCTAGGCTGAGAAGGTGAGTCTCCTGTGCCCTGAAGTCTGTCTCCTTGTTGGGCAAACCAGGTGTGCCCCGCAGAAGTGTGAGTCCTTCACCATCCGTGGCTCTGGGGGGATCTTGATCGACGTCTCCAACACGGTAATTACAGAGGAGGAGAATGCCACTGTCTGGTGTCCTCTGTTGGATCCCACGTACGTGCTAGTGAAGATGACATCACCCAGCCCTGCCGTGGATGAGGACAAAGTAAGCCTGGGGAAGAAGTGAGGGGGCATCTCCCATGGGTGGGACCTAGTGCAACCACTGGGGTCTCCCTCCCGGCAGCTGACAGGCTCTGAATGTGTGAAAAACGTGGTGTTGGGTGTTTTGCATGTCTGACCTTACTCCATGCTTGCAACAAACCTGTGAGGTGGGCACTGTATGACCCCACTTTACAGATGAAGAAACTGAGGCACTGAGTGAGGGGACTGCCCTACCCCAGCTGGTAACGAGCAGAACTAGGATTCAAGCTGAGCGTGCCTGTGCCTGTCCTGTGTGCTCCTGACGGCAAGGCTGTGCTAGCTTCCAGTCTAGCTGCTGTTCAAGTCTGGCTTAAAGTTTTAGCAATGTCTCAAATGGACTTCTTGGCTATGGCAGTCCTTCTAGAAGGTAGAAATCTTAATGAAGTCTACGAGCTAACATGTACTAAATGCATACTATATACTAGATATCTTGAACCATGTTTATGGGGTTGGCCTCTACTGTCACTTTACAAATGAGGAAACTGAGGCACAGAGTGCTGTAGCTAAACCTAAAAAGCAAAACTAGAGTGGGGTAGACCCAGGATTTGAGGCCAAGTCTGTGCTGTTTCTCCTGGGTGAGCTGTCTCCTTAGTGGGGCACCTGTGGGGAGGTTTGCCTCCACCTGGCAGAACAGGCTGCTAGTGTCACCGTGGACAAGGTGGCAGTGGTGGTGCTTCTGTGGTAGGAGCAGATCACTTGTTCAGAGTGAGGTGGTCAGTCCCGGCTGCAGATAAGAACCACCAGGGTCTTTCTAACACCCAACCAAGGCTGCACCTCCTACCAATTAAATCAGAACCTCTGGGAGTGGAGGACCCTGGCCTCTGTAGTTTAAAGCTCTCCAGCTGATTCCAATGTGGAGCCAGGAGCGAGAACCACCAAAGCAGCAGTCCAGGACTCGGGGGAGCTCACAGCAGAAGGACTTGTTAGAGTTGTCTGCTGGTGGTTGGCGGATAGTTGAGCTGGGATGGCAGATGGGTAATACACATGCCCATCTATGCCCCGTGCCAAGGTGGGCAATTCCCTAAGAGGCAAGCGGTACACTTAGATAAGAACTAAGAATCTTCTAGATGAGAACTGAGGCCCTGATGTGTCCCAGCTGAGCCCAGACCACCTGAGAACTGTTCTCTGCCCAGGGCTCAGCCTCCAGCACCATCAGGAGTGGTCAACAGAGTGAGATGCTGACCTTGGACTAAAGCTTCTGTTCAGGAACAGGTGGTGGATCCGTGCACAAAAACGTGGCCTTCACTAACGGCTGGATCTCTGCATCATGATGAAGGCCTCATGGTCAGGGCCAATGGCTGAAGGACAGGTCTTCGTCTGAAGTATAAAGGCTGCTCTGGAAACAAAGGCTGATGCAGGACACAGGAAAGACTGAGTTCCAATTCCTGCCCCACCTGGGGTGTCCTGTTTCCTTTTGAGTGAGCAGATTAAGCCATCAGCCCCAATTTCCACACTGCCCACCTCATGGAATAACGGGTTGGGGTCCTGGGAGGGTGGGTATAGCAGGGAAGACATGCAGTGTGGCTTAAAGCTTGGGCTCCAGAGCTGGATAACCTGGATTTAGATCCCATGCCACCCCTTTCTACCTGAGTGGTACAGGGCGACTACCTCACTTCCTCTGCCTTTGGAGTACATATGGACCCCACCTGGATGGGCTGTTGTGAGCCTAAATGTAGAAGAGGTGGGAGGGATTATGGCAGGTTTAAATGCTCAGGGGACTTAACTCTCAGTGCTAAGTGTGGTGCTGTGGTCCTTGTGATATAGGAGGTGCTCAGGTTTCAGGACTCGCCTCTGGGTTTCCGGCCACTCCCTGAGGTCCCAGGCCCCCTCCTCTGAACTCTCCCCTGGAGAAAAGTTACTGTTGCCAACTAGACCTATTTTCAGCACTAACAGGGAAGATGAGACCACAGGGGCTGGCTTATGCAAATCCAGTGGCTGGGCATGCTCAATGGAGAGCACAGAATATTCTTGAATAAGCCTGGTGCATGTGAAAGGGTCTGACCAATGAACATGCTCCAAGAAGAGACCAACTGAGCATTTGTAAAAGTACATGTTATATAATTGGGAGCCACCCCTTTAATTGAATATTCATTAGATAGAGAAACTATAAAAGCCAGATCCCAGCCAAAAGCAGGGCTTTTACTCACTTTCCTGGAGGCAACCTGCTCTCTGCCAGCTGAGGCATTTATACCTTGATACTTTGTATCAAACTTACTTTCAGCAGGCGGCTGCTCACTCTCTTGATCCAGCCTGCACTTTGTACTGAACTTTAAATATGTTTTTCTTTTTGTGTTAGACTTGATGTCCGTCCTGAACTTACTTTTGTGTTAGACTTGGCGTGGACCCTGCTCAGTCTCTGGAGCTGTGCAGTGCACTCTCCGTGGAACCTGCATTTCTTATCTGTTACATTAAACCTGTTCTCACTGTCTGCTGTGACTCTGCCCTTGAGTCCTCTCCTGTGGTGGAGTCAGGAACCTGGTAAGAGGACTAGATGGCTTGTGGCCGACTGCTGAGCCCCCGGATCCTACCTCCGACATCACTTGTACCAGCTCGGTGAGACAGCGGAAGCTCAGCTGTAACATGAGCCCAAGGTTACATGCCTAGACCTGGGCACGTGGCCCAGGGCTCTGCTCCTGATCCCTGCCCTCTGGTGCTCCCATGGGTTCTGGGCACTGTCTCCACAGGTTTTGGTCTCATATTATCGGCCTGACAAGGAAGTCCCCGCGGCCACTGCTGTGCTGTACCTGACTGGCATTGGTGAGTATTGCTCCCACCAGGAGCCTGGGGACCAGCCCACTGCTGGAGAGGAGGGTGGTCTGTGCAAAATCAATAGGAGCTACAAGCAGCTCTCCCTGTAATAACATGCCTCCTCTGGGTCCTGAATGGATTAACTCAAGATACCCACTGACACATCCCCTCCTCAGAGCTCAGCCACTTGTCCCTTGTCCTCACTGCTGACCTGACTTCCTAGAATAGAAGCAACCAGGACTCCCACGGGTTACTGTCGTCTAACCACCTACTCATGTCTGGTACCTATGTTCTATGTCTATTACATCTACTCTTAAACCTGATTTTATGTTGTTTTTAAACATTCTTCCACCTCCCTGCCCCTTGGAAGCTCTCTGTGGGTCCCTAATGTCTCCTCGCTTTCTCTTGAGTCTCCTCAGATCAGACACCTGCCACCAACAGCTCTTCTTGAGGACTCTAGTAACTTCTACCTCACTAAGTCCAGTGGTCGACTCATCTTCCTCTACCTTGACCTGTCAGCAGTACCTAACATAACTGCTTACCCTGTCCTGACTCACTCCACTTGGAATACTTTAGGGGTCCTGCCCTTGTCCCCCTGTTTCTTGGAGTCCTTTGCTGCATCTTTCATTGCCCCCAGCTGGTCAGGGCAGTGTTTCTGGGCTCAGGAAGCCTGTCATGTAGCCCTGCAGGTCATCTATAGACTATTCCCAAAACTGCCTCTAGCCAGGCATCTTCCTTAAACTTGACTTGGGTATCTCCTGTCCAGCGTAACTTCTTGAATGTCTAAGACATCTCAAACAATGTATCCCAAATTGAACTGATTCTCTCTACCTCCTAAAACCCATTTTTCTGGTCTTCCCCATCACAGTAGATGGAAGCTCTCTTTCTAGCAGTTCAGACCAGTAACCTTGGTCTCAGCCTTATTCTCTTGCTCCATGTCACTTCGTGGAGCTTGTTGGTGTTACCTTAAGTTTAGCTGGAATCCAGCAACTCACCGCTTCCAATGCTCACCCTGGTCCAAGCCACCATCCCCTCTTGCCTGGATCACTGCCAGGTCTCCCAGTGGGGTTGGCTGCTTCCACACTTGACCTTCTCTGGGTCTAGTCTTGATGTGGCAGCCAGCGTGGCACATCTTTAAGAAGATATCAGTTTGAAGCCTCCCACCTGTTTCCGTACTGCTCGGATTAAAGCCAGAGTTGCTATTACCTGCAAAACCTCCCTGAGCCAGCCCCACCCTAGCCCTGACCTCACGGCCTGTTACTCTTCTTTTTCATCCTGCTCTGGGCACTATTGGCTTCTTTGACCCTTGAACTGCCACCTTCCTGTTCCCTCTAGTGGCTTTTACCCCAGATATTAACACGGGTGATTTTCTTGCCTCTGTCAGGTCTCTGTTCACATTTCAGCTTAGACTTCTCTAATCATCTAAAACTGAAATACCCTTGCCCGGTGTCCCTCTGTTTCCCATGGCACTTGTTACCATCAGGCACGATACGTATTTATTCACCCCCTGCCACACGTGTGCTAATGTAAGATCCAAGGAGATGGGCTTCTGTCTCGCAGGCTGCTATATCCCTAGGACCAAGAACAGAGCCTGGCTTGTGGCTGGCATCAGGTCCCTGAGCATCTGGGTGCCAGCTGCTGGGGAGGTCTGTGCTCATGGCCCTGACATTCCAGGTGGGAAATACCATGCCAGATGACAGCTAGGAATGAAAAAGACTGGCGTGAAGCCACATGGTGGTCAGTTGTATGGTGGAAGGGACAGGAGGTGGTATGTAAGGCATTAGGGGCAGCTTCTGTGGTGATGCTTGGGTGGAAGTCTGGATTCTTATGCTCTTAAGGGAGTTGGGATTGTCATGTACTGAGCCCTTCCTATGTCTTAAAGCACAAAGAGTTTTCTAGAAGGCTAGGGAGGTAGGCCTTCCAAGTAGGAATTGCCTGAATAGAAGCTGAGAGAGGGTATCGGGGAAGGGGGGGGGAACAAAAAAAAAAAAAAAGAAGCTGAGAGAGGCATGAGATGGCATCGAGACCACAAGGGACTGGTTTTGAGAGTTCTTGGGAGGTTAAGGTAGACATGTGAATACTCGGGCCTCTCCAGGCTGGCTTGTGAGAAGCAGCCACCTTTGAGGAGGCTTCCTGTTCCTAAGCTGAGAGCAGGCCAGAAGGCCGGATGGCCCCAGTGCCAGGCGTGGCAGCCCTATGGGGATTCCCTACAGCTTTGAGGTTCCATCCAGCTGGTCTGGGTCACTGAGACACACCCTTCCTTCCCATTTCAGAGGTCTCCCTGGAGGCAGACATCTACCGCAGTGGGCAAATCGGGACACCAAGCAACAAACAGGCTGACAAGGTGAGGCTTCCAGCAGAAGGGTACCAGGGCTGGTGAGCCAGACCTGGCCCACAGACCAACTTTGACCTTGAGAGTGTCTTGTAAGTCAAACTGCTGCAAATACAAGTCAGAACTGTTGAAATACGTCTCTGGCTTGTTAAGAGTGTCCAGTGACACTAGGCTCCTGTCCTAGCCTGGCCGTGCAGTCGACTAGAACAGTGAGCTGCAACCTTCAGGTGGGACATGTGTCTTCCAGTTTGCCTCCGTCCCTGCTTCCCCTGACACTGGACAGGGTGGGTAACTGGTAACCTGTGTCCACCTTTTCCCACTTCCTTAGCCCGCTTACCTGATGTTGCCTTCCTGTTCCTACAGGTACTTGGCCCCACATTCTGTTCTAGGAGTCCCTGTTGCCCTGGAGAAAGGCGTGGCCCTGCCCCCTCATGTGAGGTGGCATCTGAGAAGTAGAGGATTTCCTTGGCTTCCTCCTGAGCCAACACTTTTTTCTCATTTGCAGAAAAAATGGGTCTGGGGCCCCGGTGGTTGGGGTGCCGTCCTGCTTGTGAACTGCAGCCCTGCTGACATGAACCAGCTCATAGACAAGACCAAGAAAGTGTTCTCGTCAGAGGGTAAGACCTGAGACCATCTCCACCTGTCCTCCTCAGGTTCCCTTCTGCTCAGACCTCGCTGCCCTACTCCTCAGCATGTACAGATTCCAGGCTGATGGCCCTCTCTGGGCTGATCAAATCTTTTGTTGTGGCCTGATGCTGTATAACTGGGAAGGGAGAGCTCACATGATCCTGTGGGAACAGCATGGGTTTTGTGGTCAGGTCCAACTGCTGCTTCCTGGCTGTGACCCTGAGTGTATTAACTTCCTTGATCTTGTTTTGCCACCTGTATAATGGGGATGATACAGTTGGCCTCACAAGGTGGTTAAGAAGACTAAATGAAGACAAAAGAATGTATGAACTTTCTAAAGATCCTCTTGTTGCCTGGGGCAGGAACCCGGACAGTCTTAGGCAAAAGCAGTCAGGTCCTGACTTGTGGTTGGGACCAGGGTTCTAGGCCTTAGTAGGAGAAGCGGATGTCTTGACTCACATCAAGGCTGGAGGTGAACCCTCACTGGACTGACTGTGCCAGGCCATGTTTTGCATGTTTGTGGGGACCACGGGATAAATGCCATCCTCACTCAGAAGTGGACTGGAGTTGGCAACTTGCTTGTGGCCACATAAGGAACAGGCAACCTGGGCCACAGCAAGAGGCAGAGGGTCTTAGTGCTCTGTATACAAGTCGCCCACCCCCGTTCCTACTGATCTTTCCTCCATCCCTGCAGTACTAGCCTCTAGAAGCCCCTGAACTTTTGCCTTGTCTTTTGCCCAGAAATAAAGAATCTGTCCCAGATGACACTGAATGTCCAGGGACCCAGCTGCATCCTAAAGAAATACCGGCTGGTCCTACACACCTCTAAGGAAGAGTCAAAGAAGGCGAAAGTCTACTGGCCCCAAAGTGAGTGTTCCTGTGCCAGCTCCAGCCTCACCTGTTCTCCCAACCTGCTCGGGTGGGTTGTGCCCACAGCCACTCCTAGCAGAGTCCCCGTCAGAAGCCTGCTGGAGACCTAAAGCTGCAGGTCAGGGCTGTTGGGGCTGGACTTGTATCCCTGGGACTCTCTGGCTGCCACTCTTGGCATAGAATAACTCTATATGCATGGGTGAGTTATTGTACCTCCAAGCTGCTTTCTCCATCTGTAGAATAGGGGTGGTGATGCCTATCCTGCAGGACTCTCATAGATGGAAGAAGAGAAATGCATAATAGCTAGAATGGTAGCTATCACCTTACATAGATTAGATAACCTCTTCTCCCAATAACTCCTGTCAGAAGAATCCATCTTAATTCTTAACCAAGATCCCATTATACTAAATCTCCAGAATTTAGAGGCCAAGAAGCTGGAATGGGAGCTACAATAGCACCTGTTTCCCAGCCACCACATTGTTCACTGCTTGTCTTTAGCCCTTATCTCCCTGGGAGCAGGTGGCACACCCTAGCCCAAAGGCCTAGAGGGCTGCTGGTTTACAAGGTAGACATGTCCAACTCCAGCACAAATGCCCCTACACAAGTCTTTTGACTTCCCTTAACTGGCTTAGGATTTAATGCCTCTACATATCTTAAATTGGGATTTAACTCTGCTTCTGGAGGCATATACCAGCATGCTACCTCTTAAAAAGCCACACTTCATGGGGCCGGCCTGGTGGCGCACTGGAGAGTGCGCCGCTTGTGAGCGCGGCAGCGCTCCCGCCGAGGGTTCGGATCCCATGTGGAGACCGGTTCCTGCTCACTGGCTGAGCGTGGTGCAGATGCAACACCGAGGGTTGCAATCTCGTTGCCGGTCCCCGGTACGGGCGCAACACCGAGGGTTGCGATCCCGTTACCGGTCAGTTAAAAAAAAAAAAAAAAGGAAAAGCCACACTTCAGCTGGCAACTGGGGAGCTGTGTGGCATATGATGTGCTCGTTCTCGGGAGACCATCTCTTGCACTGGTGAGCATGCCTCTGATACTTCCTCACCTGTGCTCAGGGAACTTGGCTTCTCCATCTCTTCTGCAGGCCCAGGTCACGGCTGGACTTAGAAGTGACCTGTGACTAGTCAGAAAGGGCAGCCCAGTTGGATGTGGCTCTTCTACATGTGAGCAGGGAGTGAGCCTTAGAAAGCCATGGGTCTAGGTCTGGTTCAGACCATGAGGGCTACTTGGGCCCATGAGGCTTACAAGTACAGACCACTCTGAGGCTGGCTGGGCCATACGGTCCTTGGAGTCCACCCAGGAGGCCACCAACTCGTATAGCCTGCTAAAGGTGCCACACTTCACGTGGGTCATAGGGACTTTCTTTTTTTATTAAAGCTTATTCAAGAATCTAGGACAGGGGAACACAGCACACTGTGTCTTAACGAGCCCCCCAGGTGACTCTGAAACATGCTAAAGCTTGAAGAACTAGTCAAAGATGTAGTGAAGCAGTCTGAAGAAACTTCCAGAGATAGAAAGCCAGAGCATAGGGCTCTAGAACAAAGTAATGGAAGCCTTTCGGGAAGGCAGTGCTCACCCATGGCTAGTGCTGTTGATAGACTAAGATGCCAGAGCCAATGGTACAGTCATGGTCTTCAAAATGAGTTATTAGTGACCCTGACAAGGACAATGGGGTATAAAGGCCAGGTTGAAGTTGGCAGGCATGGTGAATAGAGACCGTGGAAGGAATTTGCCAGAAAGAGAAATGTGTGGTGGTAATAACTGGAAGGGCTGGTGTGGAGTTGGGGGCATCTGAGGCCTCTCAGCATGGTGGTTTCTCCCGCTGCTCAGGTGCAGGAGTGAGTTTTAAGGACCTGCTCTAACCAGAGGTGAAGCTTTCCCAGGCAAGCACGTTGACAGGTTGTAGGAGTCGACAGCATGTCCAAGGGAGTGGATATAGTGATGGGTCTTTGAAACTGAGAGGAGGAGAAGGAGTGAGGATGGAGGCTGGGAATCAGCAGTGGAAAGATCTGGGGCTGGGGTTGGAGAATCGTGAGGTGGGAGTACAGGCGAGCTAAAGAGACCAGAAGGAGTTAAGTCTGTCTTGGCGATGGTGTCTAGTCCATGCCACAACCATTGAAATAGGCATCTGAGGTCAAGTGTAAGGTGATACAGAACTAAAGTTCATTGGAATAAGGTCAAGGCCATCAGAATGTCTGAATGGTCTGGTCTCTAGTGTCAAGTACCACTGACGACAGTGGCGGAGGCAAGCCAGTGCTGGGCCGGCCCACAAGGGACAGGAGGATAGCCGCCAATTGCAACAAGGAAGGGGGGTGGGTGGCATGGTCTGATTGTGTACGCCTCAAAGGGACCAGGAATTTTTTTTTTGTCTTTTTTCGTGACCGGTAAGGGGATCGCAACCCTTGGTGTGGTGTCGCCCACACCGTGCTCAGCCAGTGAGCGCACCGGCCATCCCTACATAGGATCCGAACCCGCAGCGGGAGCTTCGCTGCGCTCCCAGTGCTGCACTCTCCCGAGTGCGCCACGGGGCCGGCCCAAGGGACCAGGATTTTTGAGCAATGAAGAGAAATGGTCTAGAAGTGCCAGTAAAAAGTGAAGAGGGTGCCCACCCCACTGGTGGTACATGCCAGGTAGGAGACGGCTCAGCTCAGACTGTCAGTGTTCCCTCTGCCCTGAGGATCCAGCTTTGCAAGGATAAACACATTACCCACTCCCAAAGCCTGCTAGGGCAGGTGGACAGCAAGCCAAGAACCAAGCAGGGGCTGGGGGAGCCCTTTAAGATCAAGGGTAGGGAGAGTTGGAGGGTAGCTGAGCCCTGAGCAGCAACAGGGCCGGGCTTGTGAGCACTGAGGGCAGGAAGGACCTTCTGGGTAAAGGTGGCTGTGGTCCTGGGTCATGAGGCTCTGGCCTCCCTTTCTCCCCTTGACTGTATAGTGAGGATAACAAGCACCTGCCTCGGAAGGGTTGTGACGATGCAAGTGAATCCAAGTCTATGGCACCTTTCATGGTCCCCGGTGAGGCAGGTGCACAAGGCAATGTTAGCTGTGCTTGAAAACAACCAACCTGATATGAGAGAAGGCCCCGAGAGGGTCCGCCACAGGAAAAGACAGCTGGATAGGAGCTTGTGGCAAGTAGACCAGGACCCTCTCACCTTTCCCACAGTGAATCACCTTCAGGTAGAACCGCCAATGGGAGCCCAGGTCCCCAGGACAGTAGAAGGCCCTGGGGCCGCAGCAGCTCTTGGGCTGGGTGGCAGCCAGCCACAATCCAGTCCCTGTAACTGGGAACTCCGCAGTGGGCTAGCTGACCCATAGCAAGTTGAGGACTATGTCTGTATGCTGGGGAATTGCAGGGGTCGTGGTGGGGGAAACTGCCTTATCCAGCTTCACCCCCACGTGGCCTGGCTTAGGGCCAGTGAAGAAGCTTCCAGGCAGACTAGAGCAGGAGTCTGCATGGAGCATTTGCAGCTGGCCTGGCTGCCCTCACAGCCAGTCGCAGAAACAGGACTGAGGCCAGGCCTGCGGCCACCCAGAGCAAGAGGCAGCGCCTGACGCAGGGATGGCTGTGGCCATAGCAGCAGTCATCTGAAATGTAGAAGAACTGGAGACAAAGGCAGCTGGCATGTGCTGGGCAGACCTGAGGGTTTGCTGCCCAGATCTTTAAGGGTCTTGGTGGTCAAGATAAATCTACTTCAGGATTCCCTGGACCCCCAAAACACTCCACCAGGAGCTTTAGGCAGGAATAGCCATGGTCAGGACTGCAGCTGCCCCATCAGGAGTAGAAGAGGAAGACAGATGGTCACAGGCCAGGCAGGCAGAAGTTCGAGTGGGCCAGGTAGAAGAAGCTTGGTGGCCTTGGGCGAGGGTGATCTAGAGACATACGCTGTGTATAGTCAACTTCCTTCTGGTCTCTTCTGTGCAGGGTTTTGTATGTAATGACCTAAAAACTACAGAGAAATAGGCTTCTTGTGTATAATCCCAAGAGTGCTCGGTTTCTATAGAAACCCTCTATGGAGGTGTAATCTATCCAATACGGTTCTCACTGACTCTTCTGGTGTCAGTGTCTGACCTCCTCAGGTGAGTCTTCCAAGCCCACCTTAGTACGCTCAGTTTCTCACCTTTAGGACTTCATGATATTCTCCCAAAAGTTGGATTTGTGGTTCAAAGCGTGGAAACGCCTACCATGAGTCTACACCCTGGACCGAGTGCCTTGAAGGCAGGCATCGTCATCCGAGTCCCCACCTCCTGACGTGTAACAGGTCTTCAAAGTCTGCTGGTGAACAGCCGCCCTTGTTTGTGAGCAGGTAGCTGGCTGTGTGCTCAGCTCTGAGTGCTGTGAACACAGGGCGAGCCAGCCAGTGCTCTCCTGGCACCCGCAGCCTGGGTTCTGACCTGAGGAATGAGCTGATGCCCTTGGCCATCCAGTGTGGTGACTGGCACAGGGCTACTTCACTTGCTTGTCTGTCCCTTTTCTCCTTCCTAGAAGATGGCTCCAGTACCTTTGAGCTGGTGCTGGGGCCTGGCCAGCATAGCCACACCTGGGCCCCTCTTGAGAACCAGCTGAAGGAGACCTTCTACATCGAAGCTCTTGAGTTCCCGTCCTCCACCTTCTCGGGCCTGATTTCCTACTCTGTCTCCCTGGTGGAAGAATCTCAAGATCTGGTATGTTCCCAAGTAGACAAGGAGCCCTTAGACTAAAGAATAGGTATATGTGGTGGTAGGGGGAGTATCTCCCACAGGTGGGCAGAAGACAGGGGAGACAAGGCTTGGTGGGTAGAGCTGGGGTTTTGGGAAAAAGCTGCAGAAGACAGGTGGGACCCAGCGGTGGGTTGGGCTGAACCACCGGAGGCCTGGGGAGCGGTGAGAGGGGAGGGAACAGGTGTAGAACCGGGTCACTGACAGCGCCTTGTCTTATCCTGCAGTCGATTCCAGAGACCCCAGTGTACAAAGATACAGTAGTATTCCGGGTAGCTCCCTGCATCTTTCTTCCCAGCACCCAGATGCCTCTAGAGGTATACCTGTGCAGGTAAGAAACCCTCAGGCTGCCTGTAGCAGGCAGTTCTCATAACTAAAGCTCTCTTCCTGTATGCAGGGTGGGGTGGGCAAAGGTGATTAAATGTCTTACCAGGACAGTGAAACCCTCCAATTTGAACTGTTTCAAGACAGTCACCTGATATGTGTCCGAGTTCTCCCAAAGCTAGGGACAGAGCAGTGAACAAGGTGGTCTCGCCCTCCCCCTAGCTCCATTCTCATGGGGGTCAGATAGCAGGCATGATGTCGGGTGGTGTCACGTGCTATAAAATAGGGCACAGATGGAGTGGTAAGGACAAGAGGGTTCCAGGGAGAGTACGGCGCCTGTGGAGCCCGAAGAGAACAGGTTAGACCAGAGGGGGACGGGGCCAGCACGAGCAGGGTCTAGTGCACCCTGGCTATTGGGGCAAGGCCTCTGGGGCTGTAAAAGACCCCGAGCGCGGTGGCTTAAAGCCACCTTTCCCTCACCTGGATGCCTGCAGGTAGAAGGGTGGCGCTGTTCCCCCATTGTCACTTAGGGGTCCTGGTTCCTTTCAGTCTTGTGATGCTTTTCCCTGGTGACATCTTCATCTTTACGATAGAGCCTGGGCACGGGCACTTCCTAGGCCCTAGGAAGGGGAAAGAACCAACGTCTAGGCAAAGCTGCCCGTGTGTTGCTGCTGGGGGTCCAGAAGTCTGAACCACTCCTGCTCCTGGGCCAGCAGCCTGCAGAGGCACGGGAGGGTCACGCCCGGCTGCAGAGGGGCCAGCAACAGGCTCTCGCTTTGTGGCCATGGCCTGTGGAGAAGGGGAGAGAGGATCCTGGCAGGTGCAGCCAGTGTGAAACCACCAAGAGTTCTGTCTGCACCATCACGCTGACCATGGGGGGAATCGGGTATGAATAAAAGGCAGGAGACACAGCAGCGCTCAGGCCAGGGTGGTAAAAGCACAGCGGTGGGACCCAGGATCGTTGCCGACTCCATACCAGCCACCTCCAGTTATTTCGGCCGCCCATCTCCTCTCTGGCAGTTTCCTTACTTGAAGATTCTTTCTAAGGTAGGAGGCGAAGGATAATACTGGTAGGAATGATCCAGCAGAGAAGGGGAGAACTGACAGGAGGGAAAAGGTGGCCGCAGAAACCCAGTAGGGAGGACGGGTGTAAAAGGACTGGCTGGCCTCAGTGGGCACAAAGCCAGCTCGCCACTGTTCCAGGAGGGAGCACAGAGAACTAAGGAGACGTCAGGAGGGCTGGACCACGCTAAGGATGACTTAGAGAGACCAGTCACCATGGGCTTCTCAAGCTATTCTCAGTAACTTGAGTTCTAGGAGATAATAGAACTGGGTCTAACTGGGGTTGGGGGTTTTGCCAGGCAAATACGCCCAAGGAGGACAAGGGTGTAATCGAAGATGTGGCACAGAGTCACACAGGGTGGAGAAAGTGAAGCAGGGATGGGAGAAAACAGTCAAGGGCCAGAGTCCAGGGACTAGAAGGGGTGACAGGGAGGATGGAGGTCATGGGGCCAGGTGTTAAATCAAGCTTGAAAATAAGATCTTTTCAAGGATCTAAAGAGGCAGCTCATCTACGTGTGGGGGTGGGGGGATTACTAAGGACAGTAGAAGCAGCAGCGGGAAGTCAGGTGAGACCAGAGTGGTTGACCCAGTGTCACAGGAGGGTAGCGTGTGCTGCAGCTGAGGGCGTGTGCGACACAGGCCGTGGTCATAAAGAAGGGAGATGTCCTGGATGTGGCAATAAGTGGCAAGGCCTCCGTGTCCCTCCAGGCCCAGTGGGGCATAGGAGACTAAGAGCTCTCCTGGGGCAGGGCTGCTGGGGAATGGGGCCCACAGGGACGCCAGGTTTCAGGATGAGAAGGGAGGATCTCAGGGAAGACCTAAAAGGATTTTGCTGATGACAGATACCCCAGATCTTTCTACTTTGTCTTTTGTGTCTAAAGGCAGAGGTGGTTCACTCACAGGTGTTCCTGAAACCTGCTGTCCCATCAGGCCTGGTCTTCAGGCACCGCTTGGCCCAACTTAGCCACAGATGACCCATAAGACAGGGCTCCACCCTCAGACTGTTCCAGACCTTGTCGGGCTGGCCAGCTCACCGTAGCCTCTGCACAGACCCGACAAACAGGTTATTTGGAGAAGCAGCGTAGAATGACAATGTAAGCCTTGGACCTGGAACCAGAATAGAATCCCAAGTTTGACACTTCCCAGTGGTGTGATCTTGCTGACAGTCAATTCTTGAAGATCTACTTGTTTGTAACTTAGGTGGTCTTAATATTAGTCTCAAACATCACTGTTCACCCTCAACTAGGAGGGGATACCACTGTGACTCCATGAGCCTGGTGCTGTGTGTCACAGCACTGAGACCCTGGGGTTCAAGGCCCACCCCATGCCACACATATGAACATGACAACCTTGTTGGCCATCTCACGGGGGCACCCAGCTTCTAGACCTCTCAGAGGATAAACATAGCCCCCTTGGGGAAAGAATCAGTAACACCTCTGGGTGGGCTGAGGTGGGAGATCGTGGAGATGGGGGAGAAGGGCACGTGTAAAAGATGACCGAGAGGGAGGGGCGGAGCAGGTTTCTAGCCCCTGCCATGGTGGCCTGACACGGGCGTTTCTGGACCTGACTCTGCCATGAGCTAAACTGAGTGATGCTAGACAAGGTGGGCTCTGAGGTTGGGGGGATAGTTGCTCTGCTTACCCCATCGGTGGGGTACATAACCTCATGACTGAAGGAGGTGCTCTCCCTGCCCTGGGACAGAAAGTTCATGACCACGGGGGGAGCCTCAGAGGCCTCTGCAGCACTGGCTTATCTCCCGTGGCAGAGAACTGCAGCTCCAGGGCTTTGTGAACACAGTGGCAGAGCTGAGCGAGAGGAGTAACAGCCAGGTGGCATCTGTCTACGAGGACCCCAACCGCCTGGGCAGGTGGCTCCAGGTAACACCCCCCCCCCCCCCACACACACACACACCACCTGCAGGGGAGGGGCGGGGGGACTCGGTATGTACCACGTACCAGGAACTTCACAGCTGGCTTGACCTTCAAGGCAGACCTGAGCCTCACTAGTCCTGGTGACTAGCCAGGCTGTTCGCCGTCTTTTAGAAGTTCAGTGAAGGCTCAGATGAAATGACTTGCCCCAGGTGTCTTAAGGGTCTGATGCCTTTGGCTACAGGCTGTCAGGGCTGGGACCAACCACCCTAGGATCCTGCCTGACCCTGCAGAGCACTGAGGCTGGAGCCTAACCCGGCCTCCACTTCTGGAGCTCTCTTCTGCATAAATGCTCAGATTATCGTATGCTGGCTGTGTCATTCTAAGTGCTAGAGGTAAAACAAACAGAACAGACACTGCCCCTGCTGTAAGAAGGGCAGAACTCCAAGTGCTGTGAAAGAAAAATGAGATCGGTTACTAGACCAAATCAGGCAGTTTGGGTAGTCAGGAAAATCCTCAAAAGAGACTTAAGGAAACAAGGCGGTGGCCCTGTGAAGACCAGGGATGGGGACGGATTAGAAGCAGGGACCCCTCGGGCAGAGGGGCAGCAGACATGAAAATGGTGATGTGGGGTGTGCTTGGAGGATTTGTGCAATGGAAGGGCCCCTGTGTCCAGATCATAGCTAGCAAAGGTCAGAGCTAGGCGAGAGCTACGTTATACATCAGGCACCTTCTAAGCCGAGGTGTGGAATGGAAATGAATCCAAAGCAAGATGGGAAGATTTAAAGGCATGAATCCAGATGAACGGTTACAATTTAGGTTCAAAGATCTCTCTGGCTGAGATGTAGGGAACAGATCTCAGGAGGGGCAAAAATAGAAGAGGGGAAACTGGTTGGAAGGTACCGCAGTGGCACAGGGGGGAGATCACGGTGTCTTCCATGTGGTCCCAGATATGAGGTGACTTGAAACATACATGAGGTAGAGCCAACAAAGCTTATTAATGGATCACGTGTGGGAGAAGAGAAGGGAGAATCTGGATGACTCAAGTTTTAAGCCTGAATAGAAGGAGTGACGTCTGAGCTGGGTTTTGAGGGCTGAGCAGGAGCTGGCAGGGAGGAGGGGTTCTTGAGCGCCTGTCTCTGCAGGCGGCCTATGCCCAGGCCCTATGTGGCCGGCACGCCAGGCAGGAAAGTGGAGGCAGTGAGACAACTTCAGCCCATTTCTGTCTCTTGCAGGACGAGATGGCCTTCTGCTACACGCAGGCTCCCCACAAGACGATTTCCTTGATCCTTGACACCCCTCGGGCCGTCATGCTTGAAGACTTTCCCATGAAATACTCACTGGTGTGGGGCTTGGTTTAGCTGAGCTGACCTTGGTCTGACCTCTCAGGCCTGGCTCCTATCTAGAAGTGAAGGGGCACCCAGGGGACAGAGGGTCCAGGTGGAGGGAATGTGGGAGTTTACCTGAGAGTCTAGATTAAGGATAGGACTAAGGCTCAAAGCTAATCTCTCCTAATACCCCTGTGCCCTGGCTGGGTCTCCTTCCAGAGCCCTGGTGTTGGCTATGCATTCCAGTCCACTGAGGACCATAGAGTGGCCAGCATGGATTCCATCGGGAATTTGATGGTGTCCCCGCCTGTCAAAGTCCAAGGCAGAGAGTATCCCCTAGGCAGGATCCTCATTGGCAGCAGCTTTTACCCCAGGTGAGCCCTAGAGACCAGATGGTGGCCAGCTGCCTTACAACTAAAGGAAAGGACCCCCCTGCTAGCTCACCTGGCTTCTACCTGCTTCCTATGTGACTTGGCAGGCCATCTGCTGTGGACCATTTCTTAAGGGTATTTGAGTTTTTGATTCATATTGGAGACTAAAGGTAGAAAACAAATTAGTTTTTGAGCGATCCCAGGGTTTAAGCTGACATAAGCTAAGTGCAGCTGGCCTATTGACCGGCAGGACGTTAGTTCTACAAGACATGTGGTTGAACTTCTTGGTGGCCATTTATCTAAAACCAGCAGATACTTGTGTCCTAGCATTCAGTCTGTTTAGAATCACTTGATTCAGTCCTGAGTTGGGTCGGAGTAAAGGATTCTTAACCACCCCAGCCCCTACAGTCCAGCCACTTCCACCCAGTGGTCAGAGCAGCCAGTTACCCAGAAGTAGCCTGAGACCTACCAAGTAGTGGGCAGCCAACCCTGGCCACGCTGGCTCAAGGGCCTTTCTTTCCATCTTCCTTCCAGCATGGAGGGCCGGGCCATGAGTAAGACCCTCCGAGACTTCCTCGGTGCCCAGCAGGTCCAGGCCCCAGTGGAACTCTTCTCAGACTGGCTGATGACCGGCCACATGGACGAGTTCATGTGCTTCATCCCCACAGACAACAGGGAGGGCAGAAAGGTCTGTGTTGGGGGCTGGAAAGGGTGTGTCCGATCGTGTCTCCTGTGCCTTCTGCCTGAGACCCCCAGAAGCTGGCTTCTGATCCTACTTCTGTCATCCAGGGCTTCCAGCTGCTCCTGGCCAGCCCCAGCTCCTGCTATAAACTTTTCCAAAAGCAGCAGCAAGAGGGCTACGGGGATGCGCTGATGTTTGATGAGGTTAGAGGTGATCAGCTCCTCTCGAATGGTAAGGGAGAGCAGAGTCCCTTCTTCCCCAGGCCCCCTTTCTAGACTGTCACACTCTACTTGGTTACCCTGGGTGGAAAGGATCCCCTGGAAACCTAAGAGCTGATGGAATTACCATATTAGAACATGTTGTTCTATTTTAGGGCTATTCTGGTGGTATTAGGACAATAGACTAGAAGTTCTGGGATGGCCGAGAAGCTGCTAGAATGTATGTGAAAGGGACTTAGTTATCCCAGGGATGGCCCCAGCTGGGGGGAAAACATGCTAATAGTGCCAGTGTCTGAGCTTATTCAGGGAACATGGGGTTAAGTACTTGGGCACTGGGACTGTCTGGGTCTCCTGATCCTTCTTTAGGAGACACGTAAGCGGACAAGCAGAGATGGTGTGGCTGGTGCCATAGCACTTCTGATCTAAATGCTGCGGGAACACAGAAAGGGACATTACATCCCCAGGAAAGGGGCGGGGTGTTGGGATGTTTTCTAGACCCTCGGTACTCAGTGTGGTCTGAGGACCAGCAGTTTCAGTACCACCTGGGAGCTGGAAGTAGAGGATTCCTGCCCTACTTCAGACCTCTTGAATGTCTTTGGGGTGGGGCCCATGAGACTTCTGGTCCTAGAAGCACCATGGAAGGGGACATTTATTGAGCATGAGCCACATGCCAAGGGCCTGTCAGCTCTGAGGTAACATACCAACTGAATTGGGCATCCCTGTCCCAAAGATTAGGAGCAAAGCTAATGTCACCAGTCAAGGTTGCAGGTAGAAGGTGGCCAGGTCATATAATGCAGAGATACCCATCTGAGGTGAGCAGGGGCCAATATCGCCGTGTCAATGTGCTTTAGGCTGCCTCCCTCAAAGCCTAGCATAGGCTGCTCCCTCTCATACCAGGGACAGAGTGGCCAGTGGCAATAAAAGTCCTTCCTGGACTTTCTGGTGTGGACCCTGGTCAGTCCTCAGATACGAGAAATTGAACCCATGGGAGGGGAGGGAGGTAGGGATGTCCTTGGAGACTAGCCAGGCCATTCAGCATAGTCACTGGCCCAAGAATACCCTAGGTGGCTATGCCCAGGGTCCGAGTGTGCCCAGCTCTGGGCCGTATTGCCCACTCCCTGACCTATAGGCCTGCCCACCCTCTCCTTCCTCCTGCAGGGAGGGAGGCCAGAACCATCGATCAACTTCTTGCTGATGAAAGCTTGAGAAAGCAGAATGAATATGTGGAGGTAGGGGCCAAGGATGTGGGGGACTTTCTCCCAGACGGGGCTGGCACTGCAGGTCCTGCAGTAAGGTTCTGACCTGCTCCTCCTTGGGGTGGGAGGATCTGCCATTTCCTCCGGATCCTGATACAGGCCTGGATCCGGGGCCGTGGCCAGTTGTAAACCAGCATAGGGAGGTTAGAGGAGAAACAGGAGAGTCATGTCTCTGGAACCAAAGATAAGGCAAATGCACCTTACGCTTGAAAGAGACCAGAAAGCACATGGTAACAAACAACCTTACAAGGTGCTAACCAAAGATGGCTGAGGGCCTGGATCTAGACTCCTGGGGTGAGCTGTGGACACAGAACGGGGGATGGCATGTCAAGGACAGATTCTGCTGGCTTAGCAGGTTTTAAAATGTACTGTCCTCCTTGGAGAGGCCCACTCCCCTACTTGTCTAAGAAGCTCTTAGTATCAGACTCGGAAGTAGACCAGGCCCTTAATGTTTCCTGAGTGAAGGGACCATCACGGAAGGAAGTCCTGACCTGGTGTTCGGGGTCACCAGGCCTTCAGAAATTTTAGAATATGCTTCATTGGCTGTGAGAAAAGCACAGGGTCCCCAAAAGAGAGTATCCAACTCCTAGAAGGTGAAGCTGGGAAGGGCAATTTCTTGCCCAAGGTCACACAGAACAAAACTGCTTTTTGCTCACTGGGTCCCTATTGCTCTTAGGCAGGAGTATTTCACAGCATGCAGCACCCTGACCTTTGTAAGAATAGGGAGGGTCTCCTGGCATAGCAGGATGGGGACCAGCGGAGTATGGGGCAAAGACAGCATGTCCGAGCCCCTGATGAGTCATCCTGGGTATGGTGGCCGTGAGCCTGCATCATATCTCAAGACCTGGGGAGATGCTCAGGTGTTGGGCTTCAGCTGGTCTGAGTGTGGAAGTGCCGCAGGGATGGGGGACAGCTGCTCAGGTCCCTTCCTGAGGAAGAAGAGCATAGTGTCTAGGCCTGAGGGCTCGCTCTTGCCCTCCCCAGCCCTCTGCCATTGCCCAGGTCCCCCACTCTGGGCAGGATTAAGGGTTAAGGGGGCCACGTGGTACAGTAGAGTCAGGACTAGTAGCTGCATTAATGCTGACCAGCTGTGGGATCCTGGTCCCTCACACCAAGCCCTTTCTCTGAGCCCCCACTTCCCCTTGAAAAGGGGACCATGCCTGCTTCAGAGAAGGCTGGCAGGGCCTGCAAGGTGGCTGCGCAGTCAGTGATGAGAAGGTGGCAGCTGCTTCCGGCCACTGCCCATTTTCGGTGGAGGAGGAAGGAGGCTTCTCAATTCCTGAGGAGCTCACTTCTCTCCCTACAGAAGTGTATTGGCTTAAACCGTGACATCCTGAAGAGGGAGCTGGGCCTGCTGGAGAGTGACATCCTCGATGTCCCCCAGCTCTTCTGCTTGGAGCCACTGACTAACGTCCCCTCCGACCAGCAGACCAGGAAACCCTTTGCGAGGCCATACTTCCCTGACCTGGTGAGGACACGGGTGGGCTGGGAGTCCCTGGCTGGTACCCCCTGGCTGGTACCCCCTGGCTGGTACCCCCTGGCTGGTACCAGTGCTGTCTGATGTCAGGTGACTTCTGTCCATCGTTCATATTTCGATTCTTCCCCAAAGAGGCTTCTCTCACCACTCCTCACACCTACACCCGGGGGCTGTGTCAGGCTCCTGTCTCGCTCCCAGAGGGCTACACTGGGCTGCAGGGCTCAGGGCACGGCAGACCGTGGTGCCTACAAGGAGGCGAGGTGAGGTGCGGGCCCTGCCCTCCCTCTGTTAGGGAAGTCCCAGCCCAGGGAGCAGGTGAGCTGGGCCTGAAGGCTGGGTGCCTCCCAAGCAGGTGTCCTGGGCCAAGTGCTTTAGGGCCTCAGTCAGCTAATCCTCAGTCAGAAGGGGTAGATCCGTGAGGCCCACTTCAGAGATGGGGATGCCAGAGTCAAGGCTGCTGAGCCATCTGCTGGCAGTGAGACCTTGAACAGGGTCCAGAGCAGCAGCGTCTGGTACATGGAGGTGCTCAAACATGTAGAATAATGTTCGATTTCTAGAGTCTAAACCAGAAGTGGGGTAGTGGGAGACAGGGTTTGAGGAGGTGATTACAGGCGATCCTGCTATGCCAACTGCAGCTTACATCCGACTCTTCTCACACAACCACCGTGACCTACTGTAGGCATTTTAAATGAATTCTGAGGCACTTGAGTGCCTCAGTTCCTTAAACACTTGCAGACCTCCTCTCCAGGCCCCGGGGACTACTGGACAATCAGGCATGGGTATCTTCCAACCTTATCAGATCAGTGTGGCCCTCTGGGCATGAGACAGGAGCCCGACACAGCCCCTGGGTGTAAGCGTGAGGAGTGGCAGGAGAAGCCTCTTGGAAGATTATCAATATGAAAGATGGACAGAAGTCACCTGACACAGCTGGGCCGAGGGGAGAACATGCTAGCAGAGGCAGCAGGAATATGGCACGTCCGAGAGTAAAAGCCAGGACGATAGAAATATAGTAGAAACTGGGGAGTCTGTAGAGCCAGATGGTGGCCAAGCGGGACGTTGGTCTTGCTATTGAGAAACACACTGGGAGTCATCGGAGGGTTAAGCAGAAGCCAGCTGGATTTTGTTCTGGTTCATGACGTTTGCATGAGCACAGGCCTGGGGAATGGGGTCTCTGCCTGCTATAGCTGGTCTGGCCCAACCACACAGAGGTGGCGGCTGGGTTTCCCTTGTGCTTAACCCTATGGCTCTCCTGACTTGGAAGAAGGTAGGGGCCTTTCTTCATGTCTCTGAGCCCTGTCCATGCCTCACCCACCCTGTCTCTGACAGCTGCGGATGATTGTGATGGGCAAGAATCTGGGGATCCCCAAGCCTTTTGGGCCCCAAATCAAGGGTACCTGCTGCCTAGAAGAAAAGATCTGCCAGTTGCTAGAGCCCCTGGGCTTCAAGTGCATCTTCATTGATGACTTTGACTGCTACCTGACTGACATTGGAGACTTCTGTGCCTGTGCCAACATCCGCCGGGTGCCCTTTGCCTTCAAATGGTGGAAGATGGAGCCTTAGACCCAGGCCCTGGAGCTGCTGGCTCTGCCCCAGCGTGAACAGCCCAGGGTTTCATGCAGCAACATGATTTCAGGCAGTACACCCCTTCCTTGCCCTGTTCATCAGATTCGGTAGAGTGGCAAACGCCACCAGCTCGAACCCCCCCAGGGGAAGGAGGAGATGGAAAACTGTCTTCAGCTAAGACGTGTTCACTAAATTAGCCAATAAAGCTCTAGCTGTTCTGAATGCATTTTGGCTGTAGCCTCTTTGTTCTGGGGAAGGGAGTGAGTGATGGCTGAGGATAAAAAGCTTGGCCACCCATGGTGGCCCCCTTGTGCAGGGGCAGGGATGTGGCCAAATGTTGAGCTGTTGTCCCTCCCTCTCTAACTGCTTTGTAGGAGGAAGTAGTTGGACTCAGATCATTCAAATGCTTCTCCAAGCACCTGACAATTTGGATCCAGATTCCAGAGCCCAATGTGACAGACTCCAGGCTGGGGGAGGGGAGGCCTCCCCCTGGGCCTGGTAGGAGCTGGAGGAGGCCCGGTCGGGAATGGGCAGCTGCTATCAGGCTCTTGTCTCCTTGGGGGTCTGCAGCTGTGGCCTGAGGGACAAGGTATGGTAGGGGCAGACCTGGGCTGACTTGTTAAGCCTGAAGTGCCCAGGAGAGGGCCCAAAGCCGCTTATTTCCATGTCTGACCACCCCATATTAATGGCGCAGACACTGTTAACACAAGTGAGTCACTGAGAAGGTTTAACAACCACTGCGGCTCTCCCCTGCTACCCCCCCCCCCCCAATGAAGACCTCCAGGACACCCTCTAGTCCTCAGGACAGGCCCTGAGAAGGGAGCTGACTGGTCCGTGCCCACAGTGAGTCAAAGAGCTGAGCCCCAGGGCTGTGGGCAGCAGGCAGGGGTGGCTGTTCTGTCTGCTGGGGCTGTGGGACTAGGTGTGCCTCCTGGCTGGGGGCCCCCATCCTAGGCTGTACCTGGCTACATGGCGGCCGGTTCTGCAGGGGCTCCCTGCTCCGGGTTCCCATCAAAGTCAACAGCCCATGGAGGGCTGGTCACGTGCTGCCTCAGTTTCCCAGCCTGTAGAATGAGATCACGTCTCCATGGGGTTAGTGTAAGAACGGAGTGCATGTGCAACCTTTGGCACAGCACAGCCATCATGCAAGCACCTGCATAAACAGTGTGTGTGACCTGGCTGTGTGCCTGGCACTGTGCAGAACAGTTCATTTTAGCCATCTCAACAGCCTAAGATGGGTTCTACTGTCCCCATTTTACAAACAAGAACTGTTCATATGTGACTTGCCCAAGGCCACACAGCTAGGGCAAAGCAGAGCTGGGATCTGTAGCCTGAGTTCTCTGTACTGATGACTTGGGTGGGAGCTAGGTGCACAGGCTCTGGATCAGGTGTGGGTTTTAATCTAGGAGTCACTCTGGCTCTGGCGGAGTGCCAGCCACCTCTGAGCAATTTATGGACAGCATCTTGTTAGTCTGCGCACAGTGACTCAGGGTTTATGGTCTGCACTGCTGAGAATGTTGTATTCGTGGTTGTGTCCCCTACAACAGCCTGGGGCTCTGATGCAGAACAGGCCTCCAAGTGACTCTCAAGGATGCGAAGGGATGGATCAGCTAACTAGGGCTTAAGCTGCCACTCGAGAAGCCACTATGCATTTCCAGAGAAGGGGACTTTGGATCCCAAGGGCTGGGGTTCTCTTAGGAAGAGGGGGAGTAGGGAGCCCTGGGGCCAGAAGGGGGACAGGGAATGTACACTCTCCCACCTGCCACCTGCAGGGACCTTTCCTGGGGAACTCACCCACCTCTGCTAAGGGCTGCCTGAGGGTGGGGGAGTTCATTCCTGTCCTGAGACCCTAACTAATCCCTCAACCCAGGGCTTTTCAGGCCAGCCCTGGGCCCTCCCCTCCTGCAGGGAAGTTCCCACAGGAGGCCTTGGCAGGCTCGGCCCCCTCTCTCTGGCTGCTCCTAGCAGCATGACCCCACTGGGCACCTCCTAGAGGTGTCCTTGTTAGTGTACACCTACAGCAGACAGAAAGCTGGGCTCGCCTGGCCTACACAATGTTGGAAATTTCTCTAAATTAGGCACTGGCAATTAATCCGAAGTCTGGATTTTCGGCTCCTGCTGACAAATCATTAGACTTGGCCACCCTAGGCTCACAGCTGAAGCCACACTTGCCACACCCTCTAGAGAAGATGTGCTCCAACAGGCCCCAGGCCCTGCCACTTCCCAGTGTCCCACCTACCCAGGCCAGGGGTCACCTGGCACCACCCTTGCACTACTGTCCTTCTAGTGAGGGAGGGAAAGGACTGTACCTGTCAGAAACAAGCTAGACTAAGGGCTTCATGCCTCAGTTTCCTCACCAGCACAGGTGGGGCAAGTGCTGGGTCTGCCTCCAGGTTGTGAGGACTCCATTGTGTATATGAAGCCCTACAATACCAGGCTCCAGCAGGATGCTCCACCCGTCTCTGCAGCACCCAGCACCTGCTCAAGGAGCCTCCATGCCCCGTAGATGCGTGTGCGGTCCCCAAGCCCAGTCTGTGGTTTGAGGCTGCAATGGCTGACCCAGCAAACGTGGATGGAGGCACATGGGGGCCAGTGTGGGTAAGTCCCAAACCTCCCACTGTGCCCCCACCCACCTAAGCAGTTCTCTAAATGTACCCTGCCCTCTCCTCAGGGCCTGCACGTTGCCCGGGATGCCCTCTGCTGCAAGTGCCCCGACCTCACCTTTTGGAACATTTAATGGGTCTGTTCCCCTCTCCCCTCACACCCTTCCTCCATCGTTCCTGAAGGGATGAGGTGGCCCCTGAGGTCCACTAGTGCTGTCATCCTCTAGCCACCTCCTTGGCCCTGCAGGTGCCCCCTCAGGTGCCTGCCCTTCCATGAGGGGTGGGGGCAGTTGGGGGCTGGTGGTTCATATGCTCCAGGCCCAGCAGCAGGACTGGGCAGGGACAGGAAAGTCCCCTTCCACTTTCCTGGTCCTCTCGGTCCTTCTGTCTTTCCCTGGGGGCCTACGGGACTGCCAAGAACAGAGGGCACTAACAGGCTTGGCAGGGTAGCAGGATGGCGGCAGCTCTGTGGATAAAGGACCCTCAGAGCTACTCCTGGAGAATTTGCCTTCTCTACCCCCCACCTTTGGGGACAGCAGCCGCATGGGCTCCCTGTCCTCAGCTAGGAACAAGCTGTGGAGGGTGGGTGGGGGTGTCTGTTATTTCGGCCTTTTGGCAGAGTGGCTCCAAGCACAGGTGATCCCACATGCTCCCATTGCAGCCATTTTGCTTCTGTGCCTCAGTTTCCTCTACGAACAAGGGATAACGGCCCCTACCCCTCAAGACTGTTGGTGTGGATTACAGGAGCTGGGGGTGTCACACAACACACGACGCAGCTCGTGCTCGTTTTGTGACATCCAGGAGTTGGTCTGCCACCGCATGCTTGTCCTGTGGACACTGCCTGCCTCCGCTCCAGGGCAGGATCCACTGCTGGGAAGCTTCAGCAGTCAAAGTGCTTGGCGGGGACCTGTGGCTGCACACTTCTGCCAACAGCCTGCTGTGGGACACAGGTTCTGTAGGACGGGGACAGTGCCTACCAGGAGGGGCTAGTCTGACAACTATTGGGATACCAGCATAAAGCACCCAGCACCCAAGCAGCTTGTTACCAGTATTGGAGTATCCGTGGCCGTAGGCAGCTGGTGGTTTCTGCACAAGATGGTCCAGCCTACAGCGTGGCCACATTAGCCAGCGGCAGCCTAGAAGCAAAAGGCTGTGGGCCTGGGAAGAACACCGAGAGGAAAGGAGAACACCTCGTGGCCTCTGAACACAGGACTGGCCTCCTGGTGGCCCCTGGTGGGCATCTGGCCACACTGTAAGAGGCAGGCACTGGCCTCAAGTGGCAGCCTGTGCTTAACAGAGTTTCTTCATGAAGTGTTTAGGGGGATGTATATAGATACATGTTTCTGGGTACAGAGTAGGTGCTAGACATTGTTCTGGATGTTTTCCATGACTGATCTCTAACTACCCTCTCAAAGCCCCAATAAGAAAATGAAAAACTCCATTTCTGAATTGAACACCCGAGGCACTGACCCCCCATTGCCCATACATTTCAAGAGGCAGAGTTGGGGACTCCACTCACCTCCCAACCCCTGTATAGTCTAAGCCTAGCGACTTCCCTGGGGCTTTCTTTCTCGTGACATCCCTTTTTTGTGGGGGCAGGGGGTTGGGGTCCTGGGGCTGGGGGGTGGTGCACATGTCCAAAGTGCTGAGAAAAACGGAGCCCCTACGTGCACTACATTCCACTGAAAAAGAAACGCAAAAGCCAAGACAGAGTAAACAATGATGTCGTTTATTTAAAATGTTTACTCCAAGAAATATATATATATATATATATATATAAAAAAAGACAATTACAGCACTAAACCAGGCACCTTCAACCAAATCACCACCTCCTCTTCGATTCCCCTTCACCCGAAGCCATTTCCTTCCAATTCTCCTTCCTGAGCTGGAAGACTTGCCCGACGCCCACAGGGTCACTGCACAGCACATTCCCAGCCCAGTCACTTTGTACCTTTCTCTAGGAGTGCAGGACGCCCTCCCACACTGGCTCAACACTTGTTCTAAAGGATTTTCCCCCATTAGGAAGTTCATTTTTAAATTCTAAGCCAAAAGGAGTGAGTGTGGGAGGGAACACTTGGAAGACTCCAGAAGAGGCTGGTTGCCGGTTTCAGGTTAGTCCGCTGGAAAATCCGAGCCAAGCTCAGCCAAGGGCAGCTACTACAAAAAGCTGGCCCCAGTTAAGTGCTTCCTCAACCCTCTCGTGACCATATGACTCAAGGGAGACCTCAGGGTGCCAGCAGCACAGATGCCTGGGCCACACTCCAGGAAAGAGACTTGTCCAGGGAAACATTAGGTTCTACACATGGAAGCTTGAGTCAGAGATGGTGGTTTTGGAGTGATTTGGACAAATTAGGTTAGTTTAGCAGAAGCTCTGAAGTTGCAGAAGCTTCTCCCCTGGACTAACTGATTGAACACAGGACAGTAGAGATGAGCATGAAATCAGACTGAGTCTTATAAGATGCAGGCCAGTCTCCTTCCACAAGGCCTTGGGACTGGCTGCACAGATACTGTCACATGCCCCACAGGGCAGGAGTCACTCTAAGAAGTGACTGGCATGGGAAGACGGGAAAAAGCAACGACTATATCGTTTTTGGCATTTTAACATCAAGACAATGACAAGTGGTAACAACAGCAAAAGCAAAAAAAAAAAAAAAAATTAAAGGCCAATATTTAACTTTCCCAACCACCCAAGTCTCACACTTAAGTTCTATCCCCATCTCCCCCATAAGCACCACTGAACTAAAAATCTATTTTAAAGCACCCAAACCAGTCCAGACCCCTCTGGAAACCAAGAGCTCCAGCCAGAGCTGTCGCCTCTCTTGGGTCCGAGTGAGAGGAGGGTTCCGGGAAAGGCACCTCGTAACTCACGCAGCGCTCAGCAGCACTGGTGACGAGCTCGGGCAGAGGGCACTTGCCAGGGGAGCGGGTGGCAGTCAGCATCCACACTGACACACAGGAATGGGGGACTTCTTCAGCAATCCCAACTATTTGGTACCAGAGCCAAGCAAATGCAACTAAAGGAGCTGGGCTAGCAGAACGGTACCCCGAGTCTCAGAAACAGGACAGCCTGTTCCAGGCAGGATCCAGCTGGGGGAGAGAAAGACAGAAGCACAAAGGCCACACGGCTGGTACGACAAAGGGCTGATCCTTCAAGCCAGGCCTGGAGAATGCACTTTTGACTGTTGGCTGATCAATCTCTAATTGGCGAGTGCTAGTGACAACAGGCCCTGGCTCCACAGGGAGCCATAAAGCTGAACCTTTAGACAGATACAAATGTTCCCCATCTCTGCCCCACCCCCCAAGTCCCCATGGTTCCATCATCACCTGATTTTCATTTGGACTCCTTTTACAGATAAAGCAGATATAAATGGCTAAACATAGACCCCAAAGCCCCCACCAGGGGGGATACGGCAGATTCTATTAATGTTGCAGCCAAAAGGCTGTGGGGCTTACAAGCAGCCACGGGGAGAAACAGGACAAACACCGGCTTCAGCCAGTCTGCAAGAAAAAGCAGGCAAGGAGTGACCCAGATGCTTCCAAAGCACACAAGCGTAATTTTGGATGGAGACTGACCACCAGGGACCGTCTTTCTCCAGATGCTGCTGGTTCCCGTAGGGGACACTTTTCAGAGTACATGGCAGTTCCTCTCCCATGGAGCACCCACTCGGATCACAATGCTAATTACAACTGGAAAGGGATGTTTTTTTGCAAAGTGTACTTAGAATGAAAAATGAAAAACAAGTTAAGAAAAAAAACCTTAGGCTGCTCAAAGTTTCTGCCTCTTTTTTGTAGGAATGGTAAGTCAACTATGAGCAAATATTTTAATCAAACATGAAGAGGGGGAAAAAACACTTTGGAAAGCATACAGAAAAAGGTAGTTAACGTTGAATTCACTTATAAAACGGAACCTCAGGGAGTCTAACAAAAATGCACCTTCGGTCAACTTTTGCTTCTTTAAATTCCTCATTTGACTTCACGTCCCAGTGCACATGGAAATGACAGCTGCCGCGAGAGGTGGAGAGGTGGAGGCGTCTCCAGTAGCATCAGAGGGTCCGGGGGTTGTACTCTGGCAGTTTCTTGATCTTCTCTTTCTCGGTCTCACTCTCATCTCTCGCTACCACCAAGGAATGAGAGTAGCCCATGGCAACCTGCAGGAACAAATCAGTGTGGGGTGAGCATGAAGCAGACAAACACAAGGCCAACGGACACCGGGATACTGATAAGCTGGGATGGCAAAGTGGGTCAGCACAGAGGAGATACACAGCTCCCCTGAAAAGTATACAAAACCCTTCACTAAAGACAGCTAGTCTCGATATGATCCCGTCACCAGTGCCCTGCCAACCAAAGCCTCCTATGCTGCCACAGGCCATCCCGATGGAAAGAAGCCCCTGAGCCATCTCTGTGGGCAGCGACTGGCGGGAGATGCAGATCTAGCTCCCTGTGCCATCTGCCTCGTGTGAGGTGCATGCCCCACCTGCATCTCGGCAGACAAAGGCTGGCAGCCAGGCTGACTTACAGCTGGGTCTCGCCACGGCACCTGCCCAGTGCGGTTTGCACTTGGAGGCCCTGCCCCGCCCAGCAGTGCATATCAGTCTTGGGCAAAGGCACGATGGAGACGCGAGGGATACGCTCGCCCTGGGAGCGAGTCTGCTGTGGCAGAACAGTGGTGCGTGTCACTGAGGGTGAGGACAGCCCCCAAGCCTGGCCAGCCTCCCTCTGCATTTCCTACTCCTCCTCCTGGTGGCTGTTACCCATGAGAAAACTCCAGAGAGTAAGGCAGAAGGAAAACCGGTAGAGGAGATGTCATATAAGATAGACATATGGTGTGACTTGGCATGACATTTCTCTCTGCCACCAGCGCTGGCCTTTTGCTTTTCGCTGGTGAAGTAGTGCACTCACCTGTTCTGAGAAGATGCCATCCAGAGTCTTCACCTCTTGGGCTGCAGTGGAAGACTTGGGCTTGTGGTCCCCGTAGCCCTGGCAAAGCAAACAGCAGACGCTCACAAAAATGGGGATCGGCGTGCCACAGCCAAAAAAGGGACTAATGACGTTTCTGGGCATCCCACTAGCCATGAGCCACAGATAACACCCTTGGCCCCTCCTATGACCTCCTAGTCTGGTGAAGTCGTCAACATTTATCCACAAAAACTGCTGGCAAAGGTGCTTCACTTGAGGATAACCAAGAAGTTCAATCCTAACCTGTGGGGATTTATGCGGTAACAGAGACCTCTGGGGGAGGACCACATGGTGACAGGAGATGACACTTCGAGCACAGGAAGAAATGGCAACCAGGACCTTTCAGGACCACAAGGCCTCAAAGAACACAGGCCCACCACATAACCACAACACCTCTGGGATCTAGTGGGCTGTTTTAAGAGCAAAAGGATGTGCTGTTTATTGCTCCTACCGGAGACAGAAGGGACTGGTCAAGGACTGTTAAGGGGCGTCACATACAGGGGCGTGGACACGGGAGATTTAAAGGCGGTACACCCCTTGGTGCAGCTGAAGCACAGGGCCTCCAGAGCAGGAGAGGCAGGACCTCCCTTCCCCAACCCAGGCCTGACCATTTCTCCTTGCTTCATCTCCAACAGGCCCCACCACCTGCCTCCCCACACAGTGGGACGTTCCTCCAAGGTGCCACGCCATCTTGTTAACCCTGGGAGGCTTCCCCAAAAGTCCCCCTTCTCAAAATTCATATTTAGAAGGTCAAAATCTATTTCTGAAAATCCCCCCCCAAAACCCATCCTTCTCTGAGAACAAGCCATAGAAACTGGGCCAGGTTCTCAGGCTTTTTCCTTTCAGCGTTTCAAATCAGGCCACCTCTGAAGCGGCCAGGCCAGTGTCTACTGCACGTGGGCTGCCTCTGAGCCACCAGAGCACAAGTGTAGGCAGGGCACCGAGCCAAGGAGCAAGCCACCCCCAATGTCCACTGAGGCACACAGGACCCAGAGAAGTCCCTCCATCCCTCCTCTCCAGCAAGAGGGCCAGCCCCTGCCACGAGAGGAGGAGAGCATGGGGCAAGGAGACCACGCAGGTTTCCAGAAGGAAAGGAGAAAAACCTGAGACAAACTGCCAAGAGCCAAGATGAGGATCAAATCTTGACCAGAGCTTGGCAGCCACACCACTCTTCTGCACAAAGAAGTCAGAAGCTATAGATTTGACAAGCACCAAAAATTGCCAAGCATGGGAAATCGAGGGCCACCGCTTCTAACCTCATCACTCAGATAACCTAAGTTAAGAACAGAAGCACAGACTTCAACCTGATTTAGGAAAAATGAGGGATGTGGGCTGGCCAGTTAGCTCAGCAGATTAGAGCACAGCCTTACAACATGGGTTCGGATCACCATACTGGCCAGTCACCAAAAAAAAAAAGGAAGACTGTCCCTTGTCCCTGGATCACCTATGAGAACAGCCCAGTGGCGCATCACTCAATGGAGTGCAAATGAACAGCCAATGCTGCCTGCTGAGCTACAGGCACACAGGACACACGCTAGCCCGTCAGGTGGTTTAAAGTGACAGTTCCTGCTGACTTAAACCCCGTTGGGGAGAGGGAAGAAATGGGTCTCTTTCCTATCACTATCACACCACAGTCTTATCTCGTCTATGGCTTACGAAATGCAAGTGGAAATTGGATCTGAAACTTCCAAATTTCCGTATTTCACAATGTTGACAAATGACTTTCATAATTATTTGATGGGCAGAGAATCATCCTTGAAAGCTGTGACCCAATGATTATGGAATGTTGTCACCTTAATGCAACAAGAAAAAAACCCACAAAAACTCACTCATTTTTCTTCTGCCTATTTTTAGGAGGCAGGTTGAGAGAACCCAGTAGGCCAAGAGCTGGCCAGTCTGGGCGCCCCCGTCCCCGCACAGGCTGGCTTACCAGTTCCCCGAAGGTCGGTGACGGGCCCCAACTGATAGTGCTCTCATCTGCAGCCACGATGATGCTGCTCTTCCTGCAAACAGGCAGAGGCTGTCACCACCGCGTCCAGCAGCCCAGCCCAGCACCCCACCCGGCCTCTGCGGTGCTTCCCAACTGGCTACCTGCTCAAGAGCATGGGTGTGAGTTACTTACTGGCTTTGCGAATCAAGGACATCCCCCACTAGAACTTCCACAACATACTCATTGCCAAATAAACATAATCAAGGGGCCAGCAGGCTTCTCCTGACCCTAGAGATTGTCCCATGCAGGCCACTTTGACCAACAGCAGAGCCCTTAGACAGGGTCGGGAACAAAAAGCCAGGGGACCTCACAGCCACGCCTGCCCTGCGTTCTTGGTGGGAGGTCTCTTTGGAAGAACACACACACGGGAAACGAGACCGAGTCATGGTGAAGTGAAAGCCCATTCCATGGGAGTGGACTTCACACTACGCAGGAAAGGGCAGGAGATTTCAACAGGCTAAACAACTAGGATGATCCCTGCCCCCCACACCTGCCAATTATATAACATAAACTCCTCACCAAGAAGTGGCGGGTAACAGATGTCCTTACATAAATTGAGCAGCATTGATTTAGATACTTTCTTGAGCTAGCCAGTTAGCTCAGTTGGTCAGAGCACACTGTTACATTATAACACCAAGGTCAAGGTTCCCATACCAGGGAGCCGCAAAAAATTAATTAATTAATTTTAAAAACACACTTTCGGGCTGGCCTGGTGGCGCACTGGAGAGTGCGGCGCTTGGGAGCGTGGCAGCGCTCCCGCCGAGGGTTCGGATCCCACATACAGACCGGTTCCCGCTCACTGGCTGAGCGTGGTGCGGGCACAACACCGAGGGTTGCGATCCCGTTACCGGTCAGTAAAAAAGACAAAAAGGAAAAAAAAATAAAAAATAAAAAAATAAAAAGACACTTTCTTCTTCCCAGTGTGTCAGAGTCACTAAAATCCCACTATGTTTCCAACTAAGTACAATTTTGAGCCTGCCACATAAATAGAGCACACCAGGCTTGGTATGCTCTGCTTTGTATTTTTTCGAACAAAAACTTTCAAAACGACTCTTCTTCCCATGAAGACAGGGAAAGGAACTATCTCTTCTAGAACCTAGCAAGCCCTCTCCCCTCCTGTACCTCCCTGCCCCCAGCTCCAGAATTCAGTGCATTTGATGACCTGACAGGGAGAACCCCACAGTCCGCAGGAGAGCAGCCCCCCTTCTGAGGGGAGGGAAGAGACACATCGTGGGTGCACCTGACACCCCTGAGGAAAGAACAGACGCTGCATTCATCAGGACACGCTGCCACCTACCCACAAGCCAGGCTCCGGATTCTCCAGCCACAGAGGTCCTGCACTGCTTTCGGGTACATGGTAGACTCACGGGAGGTGTTGGTGGCTCCCCAGAAAAACAGACCACCTGGGGGAAGACAAAACAAGTTCCCACCGTGCCCAGACAGCTCAAGAGCTGAAGTGTAATCTCCAGCACTGTCAAGGTGATCAAAGGACAAGCAAAGCATTCTGTTTAAAGGAACACTGGAAGTCAATCAGGGTCTTGGGAAAGGACCATGGCTATGTGGTTCCCCCACAGCAGCACTAATCTGCGAGGGAGGGAAAAACCACAACTTGGTTCTGGACACCCTCCTCCCAAGGCACAGGCAGGGAAAGAAACCACTAACCCACTTCGCTGACAGCAAAGGAGCAGGTGTAACCAGCATAGATCTGGGAGGCCCCACGTCCAGGGAAGTCAAACAGCTTCACCAGGCGTGGCACCATCTCGTCCTTCTGTTCCGCGTGGCCCAGCCGGCCATAGCCACCAAAGCCCCATGAGAAGACGCGCTTCTGGGAGTCTAAGACCAGCTGCACAGAGAGGAAACGCAGGGTTGGGGTCGAAGAGGCCTCCATGCAACAGGAGGTGACGAGAGGGGTCACTGTTTCTGTCCAGAGAGCCTGGTGCACAGCTAACCCAAACAGCAGCGTTAGAGATAAGGGTAACCTACGTCTGCCTCCCACGGTGGGGACCAGTCAATAGGAGCAAGTCAAGTCGCATGATGCATCCAACACAAGGCCAGTTCACTATTTCCTCTGCCAGGAACTTTTTCTTTTGGTCACAAGTTTTTCCCTTTCCCTCGTCAGAAGCAAGAGGGCTACGTCTCCAGACAGGAGGGCAATGCATCCCATTTCCTATTGCAACACAGGTTAAACTAAACTGCAGAAAGAATCAAGGAAAAAAGGCCTACCTGTTCTGAGTTTTGCCTTTCCCCAATTTTTCTTTAGGCTTCCTCTGCCTATAGGTACACACAGGTAACCTGCACCTGGTCACTGATGAGGCAAGCACACTGACATGTCAACTGTTTAAAATCTGTCTTCTACAGGGCTGGCCAGTTAGTTCCGATGGTTAGAAATGGTGCTGGTAACACCAAGGTCCAGGGTTCGAACCCTGTACTGACCAGCTGCCAAAAAAGTAAGTAAAGTAAAATCTATCTTCTTTTCTTCAGTATCTTTGATGTTTCACATCTGAACCACGTAAATGCAGAACTTACTTGACATAAGAGGCTGTAAACAAGATCTAACTTTCTTCTCCCAGCCACCCTATACAAAATAGAATCGGTTTTTGGACTTGCAGGAACATAATCTTGTGAAAATTGTATGCATTCTACATTCAGATTGGGTTGCAATGAAAAACTTATTTGTTACTGAGGGTTAGAGTCCAAAAAAAAAAAAAAGTTAGAAGCTACTGATCCAAAGGAATGGTCCATGAAGTCCGATCTGCAGCCCTCTTGGGGGCCCCAAGGAGCCCCAGATGGGCCAAGAAAGGACAGAAAAGATCGACACAGAATTCCAGACTTCTTTTATGAATTAGCAGTAACCAAAATGTATCATTATGGGTTGTTAAAGCCTGGAATTTATACACTCCGACTATCACAAGGCCAGAGTTCACAAGGACCTAGCTCAGCACACCTTGAACCAGGAGTCCCGGCTGCTGCACAGTCCTGAGAACATGCCAGACACTTGTGCTCCTGTGGTTGCCACCACATCAGCAGTGCTGTTATTCGTAGTTTTAACCCCCCACTATTTCCACATTGTAATGATCAGCTCATCAGCTGTGACACTGTCATATCACAGTTTGTAAGTTGGCCCCCAGCTGTTGGCAAATTCCCCTGTATGGTATGCCTGTTTACACATCGACCCTTTAGTAGTGTGTGTGTGTGTGTGTGTGAATGCTGTGCTATTTAAATACCCTGGGATCATAACCAAAACAAGCACAGTAAAATTGCTGGGTTTGTTTATAGAGCACTGTTTGATAACTTTGCTCTCATTTGCAGTTCGTATTGACACTAGCTCTCCACTCTTGACAAAGTCTCTTTCCACCAAACGTGTCTGTCAATTTAAAAGTCCAAGATCACTGCTAAGGAATTCCATCTTTTCAAGGCTATGTGAATTTAAGGACATCATAGTAAACTGACTGCACTTAAGAACATGGGAGCTCTCTCTCACCCCCCCAAAATGCTATTTTTAAACATCTGCACTCTTCTGAAAAGGTTTCACTGAAGAAGCCAAATGATTTGAGTCCTTTCCACTTGCTATCAAACTGCTGGGTACTGCACCAGACAACCTCCAGAGGACAGGGAGGCACATTTTGGGACTGTTTTGTTCCTTCCACCTCCTTTAAGCAGCTGCACACCACACCTGCTCTTCCCCAAAGTGCAGGCAGCAATGACATCAGAAAACATGGAACAAGGAGGCCTCCCTGCTCCTCTGGAGAGGTGACAGCTTGCTAAGTTAGAGTTAAATGGCATGTTCTTATCTTTGCCTTGCTTGACCCAGTAAATACACTGCAAGAAAGAGCACGGGCGAGCCTGTGCTAGAGATACCCTTCCAAGGTCACATGTGTGCTCTAATTCTAAAAGGCATCCGTGTGGATTTAGACAATGAGATTCAGAACACGTTTTAAAGCTGTGACGAAGACCTGATTTTGCAGACATAAATCGAGCCATTTCACGAAACTACCTTGAAGGGAGTCTAAGCTGAGCAGACGAGAGTCTGCATAAAGTGCTTCAGTGGTGACGGGTACACCCAGTAACTGCTCCAGGAATGCCAGCCGTCACTGTCACCACCCAAGATCGTTTCACTATTCCTGAAGGAAAACGGACTTGCTACGGTAAGGAGCCTCTCTGCGGATGCAGGAGGCGCAGACACCGCTTCCGCCGGGACGCCAGGGCCGTGGCCATGGCAACAGCCTCTGGACAGCCCCCAGCAACTCCCGGCAACTAACGCCAGTGCGCGTGAGGGGCTGCTCTTTCGTATTCACTTCTGACTTGGGGTATATTTAGTTTCACGAAGTCACTGTTCCCTGGAGTCTGGGGCCAGCGAGTCGTTCGCGCGTTCTATTTATTCTCTTTCCATCTGCGGCAATGACGCCCAGGCCTCCCCGCCCCCGCCCAGGTCCTGGGGCTGCTGCGACCGCCCAGCTGCCAGCAGAGGGCGCCCGCGCCTCGCCGCCTACTCGGAGGACTCCGGAGAAGGGACGGGACGGGGCGGGGGCGGGGGATGCCTGGAAGGAAAACAAACACTTTGGTGTTAGATAGGGAAAGAACATGGAAACCTTGCAAAATCAGGATTGGAAGACATTGCCTACTTACTGAGAATTGCTTTCTGAGTTTTCCTTTTTCGTTCAATGAGAAATAAGTAAATATGTCTTTGGTTTACATTCTCTTTAGGGATAAAAAGTGGGCAGAGATCCCAGGTCCTCGGACATATATAGGGGCTCCTGTGCGCCAACTTGAGATAATCACCCAGGCCAGGGTTTTCAGAACAAACTTAATTTTGTAATTTTCTTATTTTCAATAAAGGCAAATCTTTTTTTCTGGCAGCCGGCTGGGACAGGGAACCGAACCCTTGACCTTGCTGTAACAAGGCTGCGCTCTAACCAACTGACCTAACTGGCCAGCCCAGGGCAGATTTTTAAATATGAAATTGAATGGAGGTGGTTTGATTTCTTTTTTTTCAACTTTGAAACCCTTTTATATAAATGAATTCCCAAATCAGAAAAAGAATCTTTTGTCAGACTCCAGTCCTGGTTTTTTCATTGAGGCAAGTCATTGTAACACTCTTAAGTCTGTGAGTCACGACACGCTGTTCTACTAAACATGAGACCCACTTAATGGATAAAGGCTATTATCTGAGATCAATTACCCACATTTCTAACACGTGTGTGCAGCCCCACACTGATTCCTGGTTCTGAATATGCAGTTAGATTACAGAGCTTTTTAAAAATATACTTCCATACCCAGCTGACCATATTCAGGGCACCCAAAGGAATAGAGGTTTCCTTTGCAGTCCATTATCATACTGAATTCAGCCCCACAGGCCATTTTGGTAATTGGCTGGCCGTTGTACATTATCTGAAAAGAAAAGACAGTAGACTTTCAGACATTTTTAAAAAGACTGATAAAAACTCTCTACCTCTCTGCATGTTGGTGCGAAACAATTACAAGGTTACAAAGGAAATTCAATGGGCATTTCTATAACACAAAGCTTAGAATGTATGTAAAGAAACACCCTTGTGACCCCCCGCCTTCCCAGTACAGAGTAGAGTTCAAGGACAGGTAAATCACATCCCTGTCTTTGTACCCCTGAAAATGCTCCTCAGTGTGCCTCACAAATCCTGGTGCTTCATGAAAGCTGAATTCAATGACCGGCCACAGGAACAAGGGTCAGAGGAAGAGAAACTGACACGCAACTCCCAACCCTCTCCTTACCCGCTAGTTGCTACATCAGCCCCCATTTACAAACAAAAGCTTTTACTAGCATTGCCCATCAGTTAGAATGAACTACTTTACATTCTCTTTTACTACTGTAGAGCTACTTGATTAATTAGTCTTAATTGAAGGTGTGAACAGAAATAAAATGGTTCAAAACTAGGAAGTCAGAGAAAGACAGAGGCAAAGGCTCTGAGTAACTTAACGTGGGATTTGGAAACAAGTCTAAGATGGAACTTAGAAAACTTGCTGTTGCAAATTAATCGGTCTGGAAAAGCCCTTGACGAGAACGGGAGAACAGCAGCAAGTGACAGAATTACTGCACACCAGCAACGAGAGCTAGAGGTGGGACCTGTGGCTCCCAGCCCACGTCCATCAGCCTTGCTCACCCTGGAACCTGCTGATTCCACTGCAGAACAAAAGGCTGGCAAAACGGGAAACACTGAAAAAACCCTTCAAACCAGATAAGCTTCGTTGCTGTCTCTGTTTAAGACCAAGAAAACCTTCTCCCCTTCCTTCACCTCAGCCACCAATTAGGCATGTAGCATTCTGCTGCCTCTTATCAGAAGTTTGTTTTTTAGCATAAATCCTATGCCTCCAACTTAATCATACATTCCTCAGGAACAAGAGGCTGTCTCTTATCTGAGTTCAGAGCACCTACCAGGTGACTTCACGTAAGGTCAAAACAAAGTACTACAGATAAAGACAAATGACATTCATACGGAATAAATGGAATAAAACAGGCTTAGAAAAGGCCTCTGTAACCAATTTTTCCACTTAGAAAAACTTTTCAGCATGTTTTCAACCTTATCACAAACTAAACCTGTTTTAAAGAGTACGACACGTGAATTCCACTTAAAGCATCTAGACCGTCTCTTTGCAAGGGGTCAATTCAATCACACAATGGGGAGAAATACATGACCCCCAATTTTTTCTGATTTTTTTGTGGCAGAAAATCAAACACATGAGTCAAGAGACCCGACAGGCTGGGAGCCTGGGCTGGGGAGGAGGTTACCTGTGCGGGGCTGGGGACGGCGTCCGTCTGATTGCCCAGGCCCAGCTGTCCCATCTTGTTCTCCCCAAACGCAAACACAGAGCCCGTTTCTGAAAGGAAAGAAAAACATCACAATAAAAAAATAATGCTAACCATTTTGAACTAGGTTTGGAACCAAAGGCATCAAAATAATATAAACATTGCCAGACACAATGCAAGGAAGACAGCGTCCAAAAGATTGTGGAGCAGATACGCCAGAGCCAAACCATCTCATGCCTGCCAGAGACGCAGGTGCAGAGTAGAGGCAGTGCATGGCCCGGGTCCCCCAGACAGGCCTCCTGTGACTGCGGGGGAGGCTCTTAACACCCTCAAGAAGCCACCCACCACCCAGCTCTCAGGGCATCTTTCTGATCTGGACCAAGAACAGCATGGGCCACCCACCCCCACTCCCGACAATTTGGCATCTTGCCAAATTTAGAAGGCACTGCCAGCTCCTTACCTGTCAAGGCCAGGGTGTGGTTCCGCCCACATGCTGCAGACACAATCAGTTCATGGCTGAGACCTTCAATGGGTTTGGGGGCTTCAACTCTCTTGGTGTCACCATGTCCCAGCTGCCCCTTCTCATTCCGACCTGCAGATCAAAGTGAGATGAAGTGTGAAGGAGACAGCGTGGCCCAGCAACACCCCAGGGGCAAGTGTGAACAGCTGCAAAAGACCAATCTGTCTCTCCTTGAAGGTGCCTCCAACTCAACAGCTAGGATCCCAGCGAAACAAAGCTCTAGTTTCTCAACCCCCGGGAGTGGGGTCAGGTGGCCAAGGTAAGATCTGGGGCTGCCCCTGGAGACGTCTCTACAAGTGGCAGCCGCCAGCAACAGGTGCCTGTGACACCTTTAGCCTCTTTCCTAGGGCAGCAGTGGGACCACCATGGGCACCTCCCACATCGCTGTGACCAAGGCAAGTGGAAGCAGCACTCCGTGTGGCCAATGCCATGCACAAGCAGGAGAGCTGCTGACACACACAGCTCTTGCTCCTCACAGTGCCCTCAACCCCTCCACTGAGATGTGGTTTAGGACGGTAGCCACGTCAACACCTGACTTGAAGTTTAATTAACTCAGTGCTCTGGGCATTGACCGGACCATTTGGTTTCTGTGCATCCTTTCTCTGCCCTATAAAGGGTGCTCACAGAATAGTGCCTACCCCACCTCCTAGGGACGGCCCCTCACAGGTGAATCTTGGTGACAACGTACGCAATCCCTCACTGCCAGGGGAGGGGGCCCATCTCCACCTCGGGAGCTACCCTGGCCTGGCCAAAGCCCCGCACCTGTGCATTCATGGAAGGAAAGCCTGAGGGGCCAATTTCTGCCACTGAGACTTCTATAGTACACAGGCCCTCAGGAAAATCAAATTTGGCTCTAAGACAGACGTGGCAAGTTGGGTGCGCCAAAAAGGCAGGCTACAATTGCCTAACCTTACCTAGTGTCCAACAGGCTATAAGAGTTCCGGAACAAACAACCTCAACGAGCCACTCTTGGGTCCCTCCCACTAAGAAAAGAACCGCACATATAACCTAGTATTTGGGGAGACTTATGAAGATTTTTTTTACAGGGCCAAAAAGTCAGAGCAATTCTTAGGGAACTTCAGACCCTTTCCCAACAATGAACTTTCAATTTTGGGTCACAAGAAATGGGGAGAGCAGGGCCAAAGACCAGCGCCAGTTGCCCAGGAGGCAGCTTGTGGAGTCAAGTGAAGATCCTGCCTACATGAGGAATTCCCACAATGAGGAAACCACCCTTGGTCAGGTACTTCAATTAAAGGCTGGCTAGCTCCAGGGCCAGCACAGGCACTGCAGCAGGAGAGGCAGACGCCAGCTTCCAGCGGGAGCTGCCCAAGTTCACTGTGAAAGGCATGGCAAACCCAGAACAGGCGTGGGGTGCAGTTTCTGCTGGGCTCAGCATGCTGAGGCATGAGGCTGAGTGGCCCGCAGGTGCAGCCCCATTTGAGCAACGTGCCAACCACTGTCCTGTGGCATTGATGCTCATGGACACGGGAAAATGCCCTCTGCCTTTTGGAGTGATCACTGGTGGACTTGTGACATCCCCCAGCACCACTGTCTGCTCACTGGGCCACATGTGCCTACTCTGGAGGGACTGGTTAGATGGTTAAACATGCATGGGTCCCAGCCCATGGGGTCAGCAAACAGGACGTTTTTTAGAACCACCTCGTAAGTGAAACTCAGGAAAGAGATTAGAAATAAGACATTTTAAGTCTGGAACAGAGACACAAAAGCCTGTGTTCAGCGCTGGAACATGAAGTAGGAGGGGTGCTCTGCAGGGAGGGACACACCTCAATGCCAACTGTGAGAAAACAATAATCATGGCAATGTCGGCATGTCACCAAGAGACTATAAAGTATAAATGTGGGCCAGACACACTTGTTAGCTTTTTTCAACAGAATTTCAAAATTAGCAGAGTGCAGGGAAGATAACAGATGTTAATATTTGGACTTTGATACAGCAGCTCATGAAATTGCAAAAAATGGTTCAAATAGACCGAAATAAACACACAGTCATATGGACTAAAAGCTTGCCAAGGACCAGAAACAAAGGGTAGGGACAAACACCAACACATACCCAGCTGGAAGAAGAGTCCAGGAGCTACCAGAAGGGCTTGGGGACAAAATGAGCCTTAGTCAATACCTTATTAATGATCTGGAAGAGGAAACAGGAACAAGAGGAGAGCCATCTGCAGAGGACACCGACAGAGAAGAGCTGCTAAGAGGCAGGGACAGGGACCATCCTTAGGACCCAGGTAGGAAAAACAGCAGAAGGGAAAGCAAATCAACTCCAAAAAGGAAACTAAAACATCTGGGGAACTACTATAAGAAACGGACAGAACGGGCAGCGGGCCACACAGGCTGTGGGCCACACAGGCTGCAGACCTGAGTGAGCCTCAGAAACAGATGACCGGGACTACGGAGACACACCACCTGATGTGAGGTGGCAGCTGTAAAAGCCAGTGGCATTGACAGTGGCAGGACCAGAGGTCTTATGTCACACTGTGCGGCAAAGCAAGAAGGGACTGTTGGCTGGAGGCATGGCATGCCTAAAATAGGGACTCAATTGCAGGCACCGCGACATCAGAAAGATCAAGAGTTAGAATATTCAGGAAAAGGCTGCTTAAAAACAAGGATTCAAAGAATTAGGGGGCTATGTATGGACAAAAAATGTCAGAAAGGTGGAAGGAGAGGATTCATTTATAGGATACAGATGAGACTAGTTGGAAATCAGGAAGAGAGGACACAAGAGCTGCACATAAAGGGGGTCCGCCCCACAATGGAAGGTACTTACCCCAGCTCCATAGCTTCCCCTCCGTGGTGATGAGGAGGCTGTGGGCAGCGCACGAACCCGAAACCACTGTCCGCACCCGGACCCCCGACAGGCACCCATATCTGTGGGGCCCCCACAGATTCTGACCGAGATTGCGGTAAGCAGCTGCAAAGAGAATGCAAATCAGACACCCATGGGGCGGTGATGGATAGGTGAAGGACACCCCCAAATGTCACTGGCCACCGAGGGGCAGGTGCTCCTTGGACTGCTGTACTGGCCTGGCTATCCAGAGGCTGCATGAGGATAAAGCGTGCACCTCAAATCTCTGTGATACCTCTCAGGGCCCAAAGAACTGCCCACCAGAAGCTGACATGGACCTGGCCTCACTGGCCACCTCTACACAGATGTTGCCCCAGCTTTGTCAGAAGGCCCACACACGAGCCCTCCCTGAGGCTAGGTGAGGCCGACTGGGGAAACCTCCCTCACCCAGGAACTCTAACCTGTGCCTCCCCTCTCCCTGCCCTGCTCTGTCCTCCCAACCAGGACGGACTTCTTCGGGCTCTATCGGAGACCTTTCCAGCAGCTCTCTTGCCCGCCACCTCAGGCCTCCCCCCCGCCACCAGAGGAACTTTCCGAGCTGTAACCCTGAGTGTCCCCATCCTCTTACAAACCTCCTGCCCTCTTAGCACATCTATCAGGCCCTTTGAGGGGCTCTGCTGACACCCTCCCCACTCTTCTCCAGCCACTTGAGTATCCTCCTTTCTCAGGTGTCCCGGTGTTGGTCAGTTCATGACCTCCTGTGACTGCTCATATACTGGTTTCTCCCAGAATATCCTTTCCTGCCTCCCACTTTTCTTCAAAACTCAGGTCAGGCACCCCTCCTCTGGGAAGCCCTCCTGGCCCACACCTGACTTAGAGTTTACCCTTTTGCCCAGGACTCCCTGCCCCAGCACCCTGCAGAGACTATCACAGCATCTTTACTGAACTTGTCTGCCCTCCTATTCTATGATAAGCAACCCAAAGGCCAGCGCTGTGGTCCCCTCTTTAGCCCAGGGCCTTGCAAACGCCTGGCACTCAAGAAGCGCTCAAAAACAGCAGGGCTGTAGGAAGGAAAAAGAAAGAGCCACCCCTTCAAAATCCCCACTTCTGCCCTATTAGTGGACAAGGGCATGGCCCATTTTTTGCTTAATTTTTTCAATTTGGGGCTCTCGAGAGTATTCCCAGAACTGCCGTGACTATTTTGAAATGCTAGTCACCGCCAAAGCAAGTGTAGAAACTAAAAAACGGATCTCTCCATCCAGCACCTGGCTCCTGGGAAAGTTATCTGCAGTTCTGTCTCTACCACCTATTCTGCCAGCAGAGAGTGCCCGTGCTCCCCTCACTCAGTTACAAGGGCAAGTCCCCGTCATGGCCAGGGTTCAAGGCCGGTCCGACGGATCTCTCCATCCAGCACCTGGCTCCTGGGAAAGTTATCTGCAGTTCTGTCTCTACCACCTATTCTGCCAGCAGAGAGCGCCCCTGCTCCCCTCACTCAGTTACAAGGGCAAGTCCCCGTCATGGCCAGGGTTCAAGGCCGGTCCGAGGCTGCAAACCATACTTGGCACAACAGCAATGTACCTGAACAGACCTCTCTACTAAAAGGTGGGGAAAAAAAAAAAAAAAAAAGACCAGCAATTTCTAGGGGAAACAGTAAACCAGAACTGACAGCCTCATAGGCTATATCAAAACTTTAAAGAGAAACCTAAAGAGGCACCTAAATCATAGAAAATCAGGGAAAAAAAGAGAAATCTAAGGTCTGTTTATCACAAAAGCAAACTGAATGGTGGCATGACTGATGTGTATCATCACTGTACCCATGTGCTGCTGCAACACACAGCACCAGAGAACACCGCGGAGGTCAGTGGCAAGACTTGACCCAGCCTGTCCCGGTGGAACGCCGTCTCACAGGTGTTGGATGCTCTCTTGATTTGCCAAAGCATCTTTCCCTCGGGCAACTCCAGGAATATCAACACCCAGGATGCTACCAGCTGGTGAGAGCAGCAGGGTTTCCCCTGACCTCCATTCAGAGGGGTCCATGTCAAATTAAGCAGCAGTCCCAGGCTCCCCGGGCTCCAGACACTTGGGGCCTGTGCTAACCACAGAGCTAGAGCATGGATCACTGAGCCACCTCATCAAGGAACAAGACATCGTGCTGCTGACTTTACCAGATCTGCTGCAACAGACGCCCCCCGAGGCTCAACGGGCCCTGTGAGGAAGGTCCACTTCAAGGTGGGCAGGGGGAAGCACTTTCCCTTCACTTTTAGCACCAGTGGGAAAACAAATTCTCCCTCCCTTCCTTCTATGTCTACTGGCAAAGGTTATAGAAGGCCTAAAGACATTTTCAAACACTTCTAAAATTTTTCTTTTAATCCTGTAAAGCCTCATTCAGAGGAGAAAAAAATCAGGAAAGTATAGGTGGAAATGGGGGATATCAAAAGGCATTCTTGAAATGAACCTAATTAGAACTAAAAATTTTTTTTAAAAAATTAAAATTAAAAAAACTTTTTAAAATTAAAAATTAAAATTAAAAAAAATTTTTTGACTCACCAGGCAGCTTCCATACCTCCTGTCCCCAAGTGACGGGGTTTGAGGGTGACTCTGCTGTCATCCTGAGCAGCCCCACTCCATGCCACATGAGCAGGAGGCAGTGAAGGAGACAGAGAGAAGGGGGTCCTGCCCAGGCCCTGCCACTTGCTTCCTTCTGGAATTTCCTTGCCCTCTCTGGGCCCATGTGTCTCTACTGCAGATGGGCTACTCGTGTGAAGAGTTCTGAGAAGTGATGTGACACAGCACAGGAATGGCAGAGATGCCATCAGCACATGCGCTTGTGTTACCACAGACCAGGAGGTATTTCCTGGGACACCAGCCCCAATGGCTTGGTCTTCAAGGCCCAGCATTTCCCACAACAGGAAAAGGAGCTGCTACCTGTCACTCAGACCCATCTCTAACTCAGCTGAACCCAGAGCGCTACTTAGACTCCTGTTGTTTTCACAGAACGAGATGATCTCCAATGCCCATTTTAAGGCACTAGGGTGTGCCGGTATGCAAATATTTGTCCATGGTGCAAAGCAATGTTGGAAAGCACTTTGGAAATATTTCCAAATGAAACCAAGAAGCCATAAAATGTGGCAGTGTGCTGACCTTCCTTCTTTTGGAAGGGCCTGTTTCCCCTGAAAAAAATACCAGTTTTCTAAAGACAACTGGGAATTAAAAGTTACTTCTTAGGACCTTTCTGCTCTCCCTTCTCTCCAGACTGTTCTGTCAAACCAATTCCTGCAACAATTTGGCAGTTTGCAAAGAAATGTGGACTCCCTGAACTGTCTGACATTTTGACACCTGATAAATGTCTGACACCATCTCATAGGACCAGCCTTCTTTTTAATGAAAATAAATGACATGAAAGGGATTGAAAAAAGACATCAATGTTTATTTGAGGATACAACTTATATTTTCCTGTTTAATCTTATGGAATTGTTTTTTTTAAAGCAGAATTGTGAAGTGAGACTCGCACAAGACCAGGGTTCAACTCCAGCTCCATCACTACAGGGGCTATGTGGTCATGGGCAAGTCATTTAGCCTCTGAACACGTTTGTATGTAAAATACCTACCTGATGGGTGGTCACAAAATCCCACTGGACACCTGGTAAACAGTAAGTGCTCAATACATGTCTGAAACCGTTTTTCATACCTTGTTGTTTAGGCACTTCTTTTCGACCAATCAAGTCCCAGTTGGTTGCCCCAAAAATCAAAAGCTGCCCTTTGCACTTAGACCCTTCAAGTTTCTACAGAAACAGAGAGAGAGGGAAAAAGGAATTAGCTTATTAAAGCTGCTCCTAGCTTTCCAAGGCTACTGTCCAACAGTGGCAGGAAACAAAAGGAAATAATTCACTGTAGCACTTTCACCTGGGGATGCAGCCCACGGGACACTGGCTCCATCTGATTACCAACCCCCATTCACAGGTTTCCAAGTGGGTCGCCCCAAAGCTGCCTCGGCAGCTCATTTGTTATGCCAGAGCTCATTTTTATCCTTTGATTTCCTTTTAAAACAGCTTTTGCAGACTCTAAAAAATAAACCAAATTATATTCCTCCCCTCTGCAAAGTGACTGGTAGAGGTATGTGCACGAAGCAGGTCATTTTCCCCCAGCAAGCACAGCGCTCCACTCACAGACCTGCTGCCCTGGCAGCCGCGTCATCTGTGCGTGGTAACTACACACAGCCCTGGCTTTCCCATCATCCCTCTGTTTGCCGCCCACTGTGCCAAGAGACTTTCCATGGGGAATTGGGAGGAAAACATTAGAGATCCATTTCTCCACTGCGGGGAGGAAGACATGGGAGGGTCTGACACAGGCGGCCTTCACAGGGCTCAGTCTCATTGCAGGACCATGAGCCAGGGAACCAATGGGAGCAGGGAACCTCCCAGAGCCGGGACAAGCTGTCGCTTCCAGCCAGTGTACTTCAACGCGCATCCTCGACCAGTCTCTTGACAAAGAAAGTTACGAAGGCCACCAACTCCTAGACTTTCTCGGTGGAAATCTGTGCATTTAAAAAGGCCACTGTTGGGTTGGCCCGGTGCTCCCGCCGAGGGTTCGGATCCCATGTAGAGACTGGTCCGCTCACTGGTTGAGCGCGGTGCGGGCGCGACACCGAGGGTTGTGATCCCGTTGCCGGTCCTGGTGCAGGCACAACACGGAGGGTTGTGATCCCGTTACCGGTCACGAAAAAAGACAAAAAGGAGGAAAAAAAAAAAAGGCCACTGTCCAATTCTGGGTGTCACTCATTATAATATTCTCAGCACTTTCCTTTCTTAAATGTCAAAACACACTTTTAAAAGTAGATTGTTTGTCAAAGAATTGATTCTGAACTATCCACTCAGTTCCATGCTGGCAAGGGAAGCATTAATGTCACTTTATGCTTTCTTTCTTTACATCAGCATCCAGAACATGCAGATGAAAGAGGCTTTCTTCTGTTTACGGAATTGTTCTTGGAAGGCTTAAAGAAGAAAGACCGGTTCCAGACCCAATCGTTCTAACCTCTGCAAGGTGACTGCCCAGCTGCGTGTTTTGGCAACATGATTCATGCATTTTCAAGACTACGCATCTTCACGATGAGTGAATTCCATCTCTCAGGAAACTGAATGAGACCCAAACCTGACATTACAGGCATCCCTGACAGGACAGGTCCTGCCATGCTTGCCCGCGTTTATGTGGCAGGAGGAAGATGGTCACTCTGCAGGAACACATCCTGCAGCCTGCATGAAAGGGGAAATGAGATGGCACAGGAATGGAGAACTAAGTCGTATTTAAATTATTTAGAGAACGACCTTAATCAGAGGGTAGTCCAACCCCAGCAGCACCTGCAGACTCGGGTTACTTGAATTGGAGCTTGGTTTCTGCTGGTTATCTCCCCTTCTTTAACTGGCAGGCCTGGCTGGAATAGTCTACAGGACTACAGTCAGTGGGTTCCATCAAGGTCCCCGTGGAAGGAGAGGCCCCTGAGTTCTCTGCCCAAGTCCCTACCTTGTGCTCTACTATCCCTCGAGTCAGTGTTGAGGGGCAGCAGAGGCACAGCAAGGGCACTAAGGCAATGAGGGACTGGGGGATCAGCTGCCTGGCCGCCCCCCACCTCACACAGGCAGAAGTTCAATGGCGCCTGTGTTCAGCATTCACAGTTGAACATGAGCTGTACTCACTACAGCAAAACCTCACCAGCTCTGAGACCACCCCAGGACCCTGGCTCCACCAGGCCAGAGGGAATGGGCTGAGTTCCCACTGCCAGAAAGGTTACAATGGCCTTGGGCAAGAGGGGGCTTTCTTGAGGGTTTCCAGGGTGACCTGGACATGTGGTCAAGGGCTCATGGATACTGATTATACTGGCCTATCAGTCCAGCTAAGCATTTATACAAAAAACCCAACCTTTCTGATAAAAGACATTTGTGGAGAACCTTGGTAAACAGAGTCTACTCCAGTGACAGTGGTCTGATTCCTATGACAGGCATTAACTGTTCTCATCCTAGTTTTTCAATCCTGGGATGTACTTCCTCACACTCAGATGGAGGTAACAGTGCCTCATTATCTACAGAATTGTTTGCTACGAGCCACTCACCTTTTATTTTTCTATAACTGAATTCTTCCCTCCACCTTATGTGGAATAAAAAAATTAAAATAAGGAACAGAGGGCCGGGCCCGTGGCACACTCGGGAGAGTGCGGAGCTGGGAGTGCAGTGACGCTCCTGTCGCGGGTTTGGATCCTACATGGGGATGGTCAGTGAGCTCACTGGCTGAGCGCGGTGTGGGTGACACCAAGCCAAGGGTTGCGATCCCCTTACCAGTCACAAAAAGGACAAAAAATAAATAAATAAATAAAAATAAGGAACAGAACTAACACCCCTTAAATCCCGGTCCGTGTCCCTCTTCGTCACAGACCCCACACAGTCTATCACGTGGGATCCCAGTGAGCAAACGGCTGTCAGGACTGCGACAGTCAGGAGGTTAGGAGACCCTTCTTACTCCAGCCTTCACTGATGGGCCAAGAGATCGTTTTTTGGATGAACTCAATGTGACACTGCTTGTATCAAAGGGCCATGTAGCAGAAAAGCCTGGAAAACAGCCTCCCAACAGGACACGGGGACTGCACCTTAGCTTGCTGCCTTCCCACACCCTGGTCAGGTAACCTGGGCTGAGATGAACGGCCATGGCAGGAAAATGCACCAAGCTTCTTCAATCAACAAAATGGGATTTCTGGTCCAAAGTGATTTTTGAATTATTGCCCAAGTGCAAGGAGCATGTTTACGAGGCCAAGAATCAACCTTTCCACATATATCCATTTAGAAGACTGCTGCTCTCAGAGCAGGGAAGACCCTTGAGAGAAATGCCGGAAACAACAAATTCCCTAATGGGCTATCAACTAGAACAGACTTCAAGCTCAGTTTCCAGTTGTATTTATTGGGTGCTTGCAGATTGGACAGAATTGTTTCAGGGTCCACAAAACCTCAGCAACCCAGGACTGGAAAACCTACAAAGACAGGGACAGCTTGTGACACTCACCTGTTTTCTAGGATTCAGCCCAGGCTGCCTGCTTTACTTGCTTTATAAAGATAGGAGGTTCAGAGGAATTAGGGCTGAGTCAACCCTAGACAATGACAAAATGCTCATTTGTCATAACTATACATAAACCTCAGGTCCTCAGAGTGAGCATTTTTGGAGCCTGAAATCCTAAGAAATGTTTTATGAAAATACATTTTTTACTTAAGGTAATTTTGCCCCTTAACAGTACAAGCATCTGGTTCATCTTTCACAAGTCCAACACCTGCAGCTTTGAGGTATCTGAAGGCAACCCAGTTCTAGACGACTCTTGGGCAGCTGCTTTCACCTGAACTTCCTTCAAACAGCCCTGAATGGTAAAAAGAAAGGCTTTCTGAAACTAGGGACTGCTGTCAGCCTGTGGCAGCAGACAGGGTCCCCAGGGACCTCTTAACTGGGGGAGACCAGAAACCTGGGGCCGGAGGCCAGCCCAGCATGAGGGGCAGAGTGATGGCCAGGCCTTTAGGAAAGCAATGGGGCTGCCTGGTCCCAAAGCCAACAGCTGCTGACAGGATTGCGTGTAGGGGGCACACTTTCCACGAGGAGATGATTCCTAACAGAATCACCTGCTCACCTCACTGTCTCCTGGATGTTCTGATCCTAGAGAGGTGTGTTGACCAGCCCCAAACAATCTGCTTAACAGACACTCTTGTGTTTTTAAGGGAAAAGGAGGAAGGAACAGATAGCTTTTGAATTCCTGCTTACACACTCACACACACAAAAGAACAATGACAGGGACTTACAGCATACATTATGTGTTAAATATAAAACAAGCATGAACTGCTGTGTCCACTCACAGTGGGCAATAGGATCTCCTAGTAAGACTAATAAAGGTCCCATTTCCATGAACAAACCAACTCCATGAGGCACTGGCAGGGCAGCAATGGTGTCCCTAGGGCACTCACTCCCTCCATGACTACCTTCTTGGATGAATTTTAGCATGGATAAAAATCTCCTAATTCCTGGTGACAAAACTCATTGCTCTAATAAGCCCACTGGAGCTGAGCAGCTAACAACTGCAGAAACAGATATTCGAACACAATCTTGTTTTAGGAAACACACTCAAAATAGAATACTGGAAGGAGAGGCAGAAGCCCACCTGGCCCTTCTTCTTAGTTTTCTCCTAACACTGTGATTGGAGGGCAAATGTCTGGAGTCTGACACCACAGATTAGATCTGTCAAAGGAAAACAGTTCCTGTGTTCCAGTTTCTCAGTACTCTGGCCATTGTCCTGGCACTAACCTGGTCCAAGATCCCAGGCAAGACCCTTCGACAGAGACATTTCAGTCTCCTCCAGCACATTCCATGTTAACCCTTTCACTGGGAGGGCAGTTACAAAGCATTCTCACAGGTACAATTTGCAAGGGCTTAAGGGAGACGTCATTTGGGGATCTAGTTCCACCCATGATTTTGGATAGGCCCTCAAACCCTGTGCCCCAGTCTCCTTATCTATAAAGCGGATGCAGAAAATGCATTGCTTCTAACCATTTAAACAATGCCTCAGCTCCTCTGAAGAAAGCAGCCTGGTAATGTTAACGCTTCAACGCCCTTTGGAATATGGGCACTTGGGAGAAAAGTTCCCCTGTGAGTGTCGTGCTGTAAACCCTACTTGCAAATTCTTACTTTTTTTAAGGGATGTTATCTGAGCATTTGGTGAAAGCTTTGACCTTCTCCCCCAAACGTCCCACATCACACCAAACTTGCAAAAAGTTCTGGCGGGGATGATACGGATCCCAAGTTCAGATCTCCAGTTCTGCAGGGTTTTGCTAAATTGAGTCGGCCACCTTAATTATGATTTGAGCAAACTGTGGCCTGAAATCAGACCGTGGGAGATGCCTCTTCCCCGGCGTTGGGAGGGTCTACAGCAGAGCCCACCAAGAAGCACCCTGCAGCCTGGGACCACCAGCCGCAGACAAAACCTAAGCTCCTCTCGGCCGGGGGCTTCCCCGACCTCCGGGGAGGGCTCTCGGAGCATGCGCCATCACACCCCGCCCCGGCGCCGGCAGCCCCCGCCTCCCCGTCGGCGCGAGCCGGCGCAGGGCCTCACAGAGCATGCGCGACGGCCGCCAGACCCCGCCCCCCCGGGGCGCCGGAGCCGAGGCGGCGGGAACCTCAAA
>NW_007731995.1:53973-55372 GCF_000696425.1 Galeopterus variegatus
CTGCTGCTGCAGCGCTCGGGCCGCTCGCGCTTCCTCCCCGCCGGGCCGCCGCGCTTCCTGGGCCCGGCGCGGGCCGTGCCGTTGCCCGAGGTCGGCTCTTCCCAGGCCGCCGCCGCCGCCTTCTTCCTGGGCATGGTCGCGGCTGGAGGGAGACACGGGGCAGCGGCGCACAATGGACGGGTTATAAACTGCGGGGGGGAGGGGAGCCGAGACGAGCCACCCGGCCTCCACTTCCTCCCCTGCCCTCCCCAAAGTGGCGGCCGCGGGGTGGGTGGAGAGGGGGCGAGTTGGGAGAGGAAATCGCGCCCCTCCCTGGCCCCGGCGCAGCTCCTCCGGGGAATCCCGCATGGGAGCCGAGAGCTCCAGATGCAATCCGCTTGGGGTGCTGGGGGGGTGGGCAGAACCCCCCTGCCCAGCCTTGAGTTAGGTTTGCCCACAAAGCATCACAATTGCAACCTGGTCCCCCAAAAAGTAAAGGGAAAGAAAAAGGCTCCAATCCCCTAAGCTTTAATGAAAAGCAGCTTTGGGACACTTTAAAGGTCTCTTTTCGGCACGTCGGCTGGTAAAGGTGCTCCCTCCCCCCCGGCCACCCCACTTGCTGCTTTTGTCTCCGCGCCCCCGTCCCCAGCCCAGTCAACTTAATGCAATGTTCTCCCCACCTCCCTCCAGCCCCATCCTGGGGCTCCCACCTCGGGCTCCAATTAGCCGAGTCCCTCGGAGTGAGCTGCCCCCGGCGAAGGGGAGGAGGAGCCCGAATAAAGCCGACCCCCAGCCCCAGGCACCTGCTCGTACAGAGACGAAAAATAAAAACTTTAATGGTGTCCAACTGCCTCCCGGCCCAGTCCCCGGCCGTGCGGCCCGGGCCGGCCTCCCCGACCCGGCCGCACAGTGCCCGGCTCCGCCGCGCGTCCCTCCAGCCTCCTTGCGCTTTTCGCCTTTTTTTTTTTTTTTTTTTTGATTTTGAACAATGGGATCTCTGTCTGTCTCCGATTAAACCACGTGGATCCGCCTTCCTTCCCCTTTTTTATTCATTCAATCCCCCAACCCCCTTCACCAGGTTTTTTTTTTTTTTTTAACCTTTTCTCTTAAAAAAAAGAAAAAAGGAAAAAAAAAAAAAACTTTCCCAGACCCCGCGAACTGATCACTGTGATTCTTCAACCCCTACCTGGTTGGAGTGATGAGAAACCGGAGAGAAAAAGGAAGGGAAGCAACTCAAAGACGGATCGCAGGCTTTTTTTTTTTTTTTTGGCCCAGACGAGGGATCCAGCCCACTCACCAGATACACTTAAAATGTAAATACGAGCTTCCAGAACAAACGCTACAACACAAAACAGAAACACATGTGCGGCCGGGCGGCAAGCGAGCGCGCGGCGTGGCCGGCGGCTCGGGGCCAGGGGCG
>NW_007731995.1:55709-67807 GCF_000696425.1 Galeopterus variegatus
CCCCGCTCCGCCCCGCCCGCCGGCCCTGCCCACCCGAGTCTGCTCCTCGCGCCCGCCCCACGCCGCCGGGCTCTGCCCTCCCTGCTCCTGCGCGTTCCGCAGGCCTCCGAGCACGCTCCGTGTCTTCCACGCAGCGCATCCCGCGCGGCACAGACGTCTTCCGGGCTTAGCAGAATGTTAGATTGTTTTTCCTGGGCACGTCTAGACAGGTCACCTCAGGACACTCGCCGGAAAATAGTTACTTTGCTCACACAGCAGCCAACAAGGGACGTGCCCTAATTGAGTGATTGGAAAGAAAGATGAATACAGTTTGAATGATTTTCTCCTGTGAGGAGAGAAGCTGGATTTTATTCGCCTGTGGATGTGTCCCCAGTATGTAGCAAGGTACTGTCACACGGTCGAGTTACATAAAGGTTTGATGTATTAGTGAATCGATCAGTAATTGATCTGAGGGCCATTGATGCACAGGAAGCTAGTTTTGATGAGCATATTCCATTTCTTGACAAATATCTGCGGAGCCCCCCGATACGTGCAAGGTGCTAGTTGGTGGGGACACAGCTCGGGAACAAGGTTTTTGCCCTAGTGGAACGCACAGTCGGACGGGAAAGATAACAAGTAATCACAAGTGCGATAAGCGTTAGAAAGTGATACCTGGGTATCATCGTGTAGAAATATTATGGCCAGGGAATTCATCCTATTTCAGGGTCAGGGAAAGCATTGCTGTGGAAGGTTAAGCTGAGCGACTTCAAGAATGAATAACACTCGCCAGATTCCCCATAGGGCCAGCCGCCAAAACAAAACCAAAAACCTCACCAGATGAAAAGGGGCAGGAAGAGTATTCCAGGCCGGGGTGGGGGGCAGGAGAGCAGTACCCACAAAGTCCAGGGATTTTAAGAGACACGCCTCCTGGGAGGATAAACGTGGCTGGGTTTGGGGTGGGTAGAGCCTAGCAAACCACATTGATGATTAGTGTTAGAAGATCCTCGCGGCTCATGCTGAGAGTGGGGAAAAAAGCTTGCTTTCTTCCTGCTGATCTCTTCCCCCACCCCACCCCATTTTTGATCTCAATATCACCTGCTGTTCTTCCAAAGAGTTTCACCTGCTTCCTCTTTCCTTAGGTATAATGCCCAAGGAAGTTCCTTCTTTATCCACCCTAATGATGGATAGGATCCTTGAATTTTTGCAATTCATTCATTATATATCATTCATTACAGCAAGAAACAGGATTTGGGAGGCAGCAAATGTCTAAATGAAGACAGAGAAACCAAGTCTAAGGTATTTAATCAAAGACAAAAGTCTGTGTGTCCAGGGAGCCAAGAGCCCTTATGTAAAAGAACTTGGAAAATGAGAAATCAACTAGTTTTAATCAGAGAAACCAAATCTAAGGTATTTAATCAAAGACAAAAGTCTGTGTGTCCAGGGAGCCAAGAGCCCTTATGTAAAAGAACTTGGAAAATGAGAAATCAACTAGTACATTTCAGAGATTTTCAGAAAGGTCAAGATGGAATAGAAGCACCCTTTGAAAGCCTCTTCTTAATAAACCTGCATTAAAAAAGATTTTAGAGATTAAATCTTGATGCTTTGATATAAAACATAAGTAGAACCAAGCCGAAAAGAATTTCACTTAAATATGCCATTCAGTTCCCTTCAGGAAATGGCATGCTGATGCTTGTCAGGCTGAGACGGTTGGTTGGGTGTTTATTTTCCAAACACCTTGTGTGGCCAATTAGGAACAGTACTGACAGTACCTTTAGGTTTCAGCCAGTGAGTCTTTTTCTTTTTTTCTCCTGCCCCATTATAATGCTTTTTGCCAGCTTAAAAGACACATGCATCAGAAACACTGATGCAATGAGACGCTAATATCATATTGCATCATCTGATCCTAGGTGTGGTGCTCCTGAAACTGGTTTTTCTTGAGGTTGTGCTGCAGTAGAAAGGCACTTTGGGTATAACACCCGCGAACTGGCCCTACTCGTCAGATGACAAAAGTAATTTGTGTGACTACATGCCTCAATTCCACACCACTATCCTCCCAGGGAAAGCCTGTGTCGCTCTCCCGGCTGACATGGGCGTGCTGCAGACGTTCATCAGTTAGGTGTGTCACGCTGCTGCTTATGTAACGAGTGCTACATAGCGAAGTACACCTACCAGGCTGGAAATGACACTTCCTCCTCCGAAATGTGCTTGGAATTTTACATCACTTTAATTGAGCAACTTCTCCGGGGACAAAATGGTTTGGTACAAAACCCGGAGAGGGGGAGAGAAAGAAAGTGGCTGAGATTTCTCAGGCACTTCCAGGCACCCTTCCCTGGCACTGTGCTGAGCATTTCACAAACAGAACTGTGGCGATGTGGGTTTTAAGTGACAGACTGCCATCTCTATTTGGCCTCTTCTGGTCTTCAGTAACATCATATGTCAAGTTAGATTCGGCTGTGTTTAAGGTCCTTCCTACAAGTGTAATTCTATTCAACTTGAAAGCTATACCTCTAGTAGGAGGATTAATTTTCTGGTCCAGTGTATATAAAAATGTAGCCACCGCTCATGGGAACAATGCTTCTGGCCAATGGAAACTTGATTCTAATGGTCTGTATAGGTATAATTGGGTTAGGATGGGGTAATAACCTACAATCTGTGCTGTCCAGCGTGGTAGCCACCAGCCACATGTGTCTGCTGAGCACTTGAAATTGGCTAGGACAAATTTAGATTGCTGTGAGTGTAAAACACACACTGGATTTTGAAGACTTAGCACAATAAAAAGGAATGCAAAATATCTCAATAATTTTATGACATTGATTACATGTTGAAATGATAATATTTTGTACATTTTGGGTTAACGTAGTATTAAAACTAATTTCACCTGTTTCTTTTTACTCTTCAATGTGGCTACCACAGAATTTTAAAATTCGTATTTAAAATTTTGTAGTTCTCATTTTATTTCTATTGGACAGCAGTACCTTTGAAAGTATAGCTGGAAAACCAGTAATTTGCTCTGGACCCAATACTTTCTGCTTCTGTTCTCTAGTCTCCTTTGTAAAATGGCAAGTTAGAGTTTGGGCTAAATTTCTCTTGGGGTTACTTCTGGATTTAATAGTCTCTGATTCTGAGAATAGTAGTTAGTGGGGGGTCCATGTAATAGTTTTTAAAGAGATGTTTTCTGGAAGATGAAGATCTTATAGTTCTGTTTCTGCCAGTGAATCATGAAACTTTAGAGTCCAAAGGGTCTTTAAATATTATAGTTAGACCTTTAAGTCCTCAGTCTGGAGTCCCTCCGGGGCTTGCCTCTGGTTTATTCATCTTTGTTTTTCCAGCAAGCACCCAGGGCAGTCTGTTATGTAGTAAGCTGTCAATATATGTTTGTTGACCTAAATAATATCCAGAGGAAGAACTGAAGCCCAGAGAGGTTCTGAGACCTCCTAAGGCCACAGCTGGTTGGCAGGAGAGCCAGGAAGGTCTCTAAACCAGGAAACTCTTGACGTGGTCCCTGAACCAGCAACATCTGCAGCAATTGGGGGTTTTTTAGAAACAGAATCTAGGCTGGGTCCCAGACCTACTGAGTCAGAAACTGCATTTTTAACAAGGTCTCATGGGTGGTTTTTATGCATCTTAAAATATGAGAAGTGCTACTTGAAGCCATACCACTTTTCTCAAGGAGAGCCCACTGTCCACTCTCCATGCAAGCTATTTATCATCTAGTCCAGGGAGAGAAGATACAAGATGCAGAATGCCGAGACTTGCCAAGTTGGCCTAATGAAGACTAAGATTTAAGGAAATTCAGCAAATAGTTACTGAGCTTCTGCTCCATGCAGCCAAGGCACTGCTTTTCTACCTGGGGGTTTGAGTGGCTTACATTTTTGCAGCCCCAGTTCTCTGCACTTCAAGGAGCAAGCCACCACTTCACGAATTTGCCCCTGAATGGTCATGTTATTCCTATTTAAGTAAAAGAAGGCCAGAAAAAATTTGAAATGAAAATGGGCACACCATGGGAGTTAAATCTAATTTTTCAGACCCAGGAAAAACAGGATGGAAATCAATTTCATCAATGTCTGCGTGTTAGTTTGTAATCACCAGTCCTTCCTGATTCTGCAGAAGTGTCTGCATTCATGTTGCATTCCTGGCTTGTGAATTTGTAGAATTGGTCTCTAATCAATAGCATGCTCCATGAATGTGCACTGTGGACATGCATCTGGGGTAGTATATTGGCTGGTACACAGATCACCATTTAAAAAACTCCAATTGTTGCATATTTATTTTAGTGCATATTAGAAATATGTGTATGGATGTAAAGCTACAGTCAAATCCATGTTTTCAATAATGATAGAGTTTCCTTTATAAAAAAAGGAAACTCTTTATAAGTTTTAAGTGTTTATTTAAAGAAGGACATTCAATGAGGTGTTGTGTAGATCTTCCAAAAATGGAGAAGATGGTTCACAAACAACCTTGGCTTAAGGAATGGGGATTTGATGCTCTCTGATACTTCTCCCAGCTCTGACGTTTTCCGGTCTGTGATGGACCCTAACCTGACTCTAGAAAAATCCATTGTGAAGGGAAGCAGGGTAATAGACAAGAAAGCAAGCCTGCTTAAATATACACATTAAACCATGCAGGTCTGGACCCGATCCATGGAAAACCTCTTGGCTTTGACTGTGTTACCAGGTGTGCGACCTGTCATCAAACAACAGTAATTATGGGGCTCAGGAAGCAGGAAGCTAGCACCAAAGGAGGATGAGCCCACCTGTGGGAACACCGATCCATGGAAAACCTCTTGGCTTTGACTGTGTTACCAGGTGTGCGACCTGTCATCAAACAACAGCAATTATGGGGCTCAGGAAGCAGGAAGCTAGCACCAAAGGAGGATGAGCCCACCTGTGGGAACCCGACCTTGGCCTGTGGTCTCTGGTGTATGTGTATGAAATGCAGTCATTTCTGCATCCATTGGTTGCTTTGGAAAGTATCATTTTCTAGCTGGAATCCAATTCCTTCCTTTTAAGAATGCGGAGACTAAGACCCATGGAAGCTGAGATTTCTCCACATCTGAATTGAATTGAGGAGCACCATGTCCCTCGAGTCTGTGGCCTGGTCCCCACCACTCTGCCAGGAGCCACTCTGCCAACTAAACCACTCATTATTTTTTTGTCTTCTGAGTAGTTTATTTTATTTTATTTTTTATTTTTTTCCTTTTTGTCTTTTTTACTGACCGGTAACGGGATCGCAACCCTCGGTGTCGCGCCCGTACCGGGGACCGGCAATGGGATCGCAACCCTCGGTGTCGCGCCCGTACCGGGGACCGGCAATGGGATCGCAACCCTCGGTGTCGCGCCCGTACCAGGGACCGGCAATGGGATCGCAACCCTCGGTGTTGCGCCCGCACCGCGCTCAGCCAGTGAGCGGGAACCGGTCTCCACATGGGATCCGAACCATCAGCGGGAGCGCCGCTGCGCTCCCAAGCGGCACACTCTCCAGTGCGCCACCGGGCTGGCCCATGAGTAGTTTAAATAACAGTTATTATGCACACATTTTTCAAAAGAGCACCTCATTAAATTTCTTGAGACTTGGGCTGGTTCCCCTTCTCTTCTTCAAAAGGAAGGAAGGAATCTGGCTGGACACAAGCATTCTCCTTCCACGCCAGCACTACCTGATGCTCTGTGTCTAGCACAGGTTGCTAGAGATGTCTGGGCACCGTCTGACAGGGAGGGGGTTTCCAGGTGACTCACAGAGCAGGGGCAAGCACAGGTGACCCCAAGACCTCAGGCATGGCCCTTCTAGGGAGGCTGAAAAGGGTGGACTAGAGCCAGAGACAGTGTGCTAGGGACATGGAGAGTACAGATTCTGGAACTGCCTGGGTTCAAATCCCAGCTCTGCCACTTGCTGTGTGATCTTGGGCAAATTTAGTAGCCTCTCTGTGCCCTATTTCCTTCCTCTGTAAGTGGGAATGTAGACAATAGGATTTACTATGGAGCTTCATTCTGCAGCCTAAGTGAGCATGTCTTAGAATGCTGCCCAGCATAGTAAGTGCTATTGGATTGCTACTAACATGGCTCATAAGTGGGCAGCCCTTGGATGCACAGACCCTGATCTGAACCTCCGCTCGAACCCTACCTTGGTGATGATTTGGGGCCACTTACTGCACCCCTCTGGACCTCAGGTATCCCATGTGTGATATGAGGGCAATGACAAGACTTATTTCATGGCATTGTATGAGGAGTCAGGGACTCAAACCTGGCACCTGGCACAGAAAGAGCACTGGAGAAAGAGCAACTTGCGTTAGCTAAGACTATTGTCCATGTATTGTGGGAATCTTGTTGGCCTCACGCAGGGGTGCCCAGGTGCATCCTTAGAAGTATGTAAAGAGCACTGGAGAAAGAGCAACTTGCATTAGCTAAGACCATTGTCCATGTATTGTGGGAATCTTGTTGGCCTCACGCAGGGGTGCCCAGGTGCATCCTTAGAAGTATGTGTCTGACTGCGTGGTGGAGAGGGGGCAACAGGGGAGTGAAATTGAGAAGACCTCGGAGAACTGGGTTTGAATCTCCCAGTGCTGTACATATCTGGATGGATGACCCTGAGCAAAGTCTCTCCCTCTCCCAGGGCCTCAGCTGCACCCACAGACCAAAGAGGAACAGAACCTCATTCGTGGTCTTCTGATGAGGTTTCTCCAGAGGTGCCTGTGCCTCCACTCCCACCCACACCTACACACTTCAGAGTATATTCCTTTTTGAGATAATAATAATAGGCATCTGTTGGGTCCTTACAGTGTAGCAGATACTTTACATGCATGCATGCATGATCTCAGTGAACCCTTACAAACCCTGGAGGTAGTTACATGTTATGGAGGGGAAGTGTAGCACAGAGAGGTAATGCAATCTGCCAAGGGTCACACAGCAACATAATGGTGGAGTTGGGATTTGAACTCAATTCTAGATGACTTCTGAGCTAGGGCTTTTATTTTTATTTCTATTTTATTTTTCACTTTTAATTTTGAAATCATTGTAGTTTCACAGAAAATTGCAAAGAGAATACAGAGAGGTCCTGTGTACCCTTCACCCAGCTTCCCCAATAGTTACATCTCATGTGACCGTAGTACAATGTCAAAATCAGGAAATTGATATTGGTTCAATGTATTGTATAGTTCTGGGTCATTTTAGATTACATGTGTGATCTGGCCCTAGGCCCCAAAGTCATTCTCCTATGTTTCCTTCTGAAAGTTTTATATTTTGTGTTTTATATTTAAGTCTGTGATCCATTCTGAGTTCATTTTTATATCAGATGTGAGGTTTAGGTCAAGTTTATTTTTTTGTGACTCCTTTTAACCACAACACATTGCCATCTTTATGCTTTATGTATTCGTGTTCCCTGCAGGATTTTGTTTGAAGAAAATATTCCACTGCTAAAATAGTTTGAAAACTGCTGAACTCTTAGAAGATGCAGATGTTCCTCTGCCTCTATCTTATTAATTCTAAGTCCTTGGGCGATGCATGAAGTTCAGCAGTCACTTGCCCGCCTGGAGCAAGAGTCTTGCCTCACTGTCTAAGTTAGAGAGTCTCCTGAGAGGTTACTCCCAGGTTCCAGCCTCAGCATGAGCCAGGACTCTCCCTGGCTCCCTCTTTTCACTATCTGGGCCTCCTCCCCACATGGCACCTCTCTCTGAAGAGGGAACGGGTCCCTTATCAGTGGGACAAATGACATCCCTGGCCAAGGCTGTGGGCTTACAGGGATGCAGGCAGCCCCCTTGTGAGGAGCAATTGTGAGCCTGTAACGTGGGGAGTGGAGATCAAGGAGAAAAACCTGCAAGGAGAGAATAGCCTTGAGGGCTTGGAAGTAAGGCCTCAAAATGCAGGTTTAAATAGTTGCCTCCCACACTCATTCCTAGGTTCTTGTTGCTGAGGCCACTGGAGGCCCCAGTTGACACAGAGGGCTGACGGAGAGTGGGGAACACCACCCCCCTCACTCAGAAGCACACATGTAGGATGCACCTGTGATTAAGCTCATGTCAGAAATGGCTGAGGTTCCTCCATTAACTGACCTCTCTATTCTCTGCAGTCCCAACCAAACTGCAGTGAGTCCATTAAAATCTCTTGTTTTAAATAAGAAAAGGTAACTAACAATACTTCATGCAGAAGGTCCCATCTCACATCAGTAAGATGCTGTAAAGTTTACAAAGCACGTTCATCTTCTGTCTTGGGCCTCACAACCATCTGGGGAGGATGTGGCTCACAGATTATTAAGCCCATTTCATAACATGGAAAACTGAGGCTCAGAAAGGTCAACTGACTTGTCTTTTAACTTTTCTGTCTCCCTTCACTAGACTGGAAGCTTGAAAAGGGAGGGCTTAGCCTTGCCTTATTTACTGCTGTGTCCACAAGCCTAAACGCAGCTTCCAGAACATAGTAGTTGCTCAGTAAATACACTGCAGGTGAGTGCAGTAATGCCCAAGGCGATCAAGCGGATCTGCAGCAGAGCTTGGATGAACATCCCTGGCAGTTTTCCTTTTGGGATAATATCCAGCAAGAAACAACAAGGGGGGCTGGCTGGTTAGCTAGTTGGTCAGAGCACAGCCTTATAACACCAAGGTCAGGGGTTCAGATCCCTGTACTGGCCAACCACACAAATAAATAAATAAATAAATAAATAAGGAAAAAGAAATAATAGGAGGGAATTTATGATAAATGGTCTAAGACCTTTAGAAAAAGGAGAGGTATAAAAAGAGGCCAAATTCAGCCTGTGAGTTAAGAATAGTTTTTACATTTGAACCCCAGTTAAGCAAAATGGTATGCCCCCATAAAAATTTCATTCTGCTCATTAGTGGACCCATACTGTAAAAAATTCTACTTAATTATTATTTTATAATTTGTCAAAAAAACAATATCTCATTTGTGAAAACTTGTTTTCTCTCTTGTTATATGAATACCGACATAATATCTGTGAGTTTGCCTCTTGGCTCACAAAGCCTAAAATATTTACTGTCTAGGCCTTTGCAGAAAAAGTGTGCAGAGCCGGCCCCGTGGCGCACTCGGGAGAGTGCGGCACTGGGAGCGCAGCGGCGTTCCAACCACGGGTTCGGATCCTATATAAGGATGGTCGGTGCGCTCACTGGCTGAGCGCGGTGTGGGTGACACCACACCAAGGGTTGCGATCCCCTTACCAGTCACAAAAAAAAAAAAAAAGAGAGAGAAAAAGTGTCCAGACCCTTACTCTTGAGGGAGGGGAACCGGAGCTTGATGCAAGCTTTGGGGGTGACGGGAAGGCACTCCAGATGAAATGATAAGGATGTGGGTGACAGATTTTGTGCCCCTTGGCAGGGAAGGAGATGAGGCAGGAGGAGAGATGAGCAGCTACAAGGAGTGAGGGATGAGGCTGCTAGGTCCCCAAGACCCTACAATGGTGACTGCCACTTATAAAGCACCCATACTGTACCGAGGGCTTTCCATACACACCTGACATGCAGGGAAGCTATTGCCTCCTATGAAGAAGCTGAAGCTGATACAGGTCTCTTAGCCAGCAAGAGGTGAAGCTAGGATTGTAACACAAGGCAGACTGACATCCAAGCCCAGTCACTCTCCTGGACACCAGATTGCCTCTAGAAGGTGGGGCTGTCCCTTTCCAGCACCCTCAGTCCTGCAGAACCTGCTCTGCTGTGCACTGCAACAAGAAATACTCAGGAGCCTGGCGTTGTTCTGAGGGCTTGGGCTTTGTCAGTGAACCAAAAGCCACAAATTCCCGTGCTGAATCAATCTAGGCTGCTAGAAGTCAGGAGAGTGGAGAGAGGTGATTGGAAAGGAGCCTGGGGAGTGGTTTCCAGAGGCTGATGATGTTTTGTTTCTGGATCTGGTTGCTGGTTACATGCAGGTATTCAGTTTGTGAAAATTCATCCAGTTATACATGTTTGGTATGTGTACTTTTCTCTCTATATATATACATTATAAAATGTTCTTAACGAAACAAAAAAATCTGCCCTCGAGGAGCCTACAGTCCAGTGGGCAGCTTCTGTTACCTTTGGACCCTTCACAAGGTCCTCTGCCACGTTCCTGCCACCCAGCCATCCACCTTCCAATCCAACTATCCCCGAATGTTAACTTTCCCCACACTAAACATACACCCCCCCAAAATGCCATCTCACAGCAGACCTTTGTGTCTAGAAGCTACACTCACCATCTGTCAATCTTCTGTTCATTCTTCAAAGCCCTATCCAAGGCTTCCCAGAAGCCTTCTTTGATTTACCAATAATGAGGATGATGATGATAATAGAGCAGGTCCTGTGCTTCTCATATATTTTTGCACTTAGTGCTCGCCATAGCCCTTATGACCATGGACAAGTTTACCAAGGAAAATGAGGCCCAGAGAGGTTAAGTAACTAGCTCAAGGTTGAACAGCTAGTAATGCAGGATCTGAATGCAGGTTCAACTGACTTCAGAGTCAGCAATCTCAACCACACACTCTGTTGCTTCCAGAATAAGAATGAATCCTTTCACACTTCTGTGTTCCAAAGTTTGGAATCCCTACCAGGTGCTTCACAGATTACATTGTCGTGTAATCTTCATAGCAACCTGATGGGTAGGTATTATTATTGTCGCCATTGCTATCTTATTGGTGCTTAGAGAAGTAAGTTCTCAGAAGTCACACATCAAGTAAGTGGCAGAGCCAGGTTCAACCCAGGCTCATGGGATCCCAGAGCCCTCCCCTTGGCTGTCACAGCTTCCCCTGGGGACCCAATGCAACCTCTAGGTGTGATTTGCTCCCTGGACTCCACCATCCAGATGGTGGGTTCAGGGTTGCCACCTTCTCGGCAATCCAGTCGGCACGAGAGTGAGCAGCAGGGCCTTTGAAGAGCCACCAAGTTCAAAACTGCTTTGTCTGGTGTGACCCTTTGCTGGGTAGCCCCAACTTTCCAGCTGCCAGCCTGGCTGTGCCCTCGGCCAAAGATGATCCTTCAGGCAAAACCCCCACAATGCAAGAGACCAGCTTCCCAGGGCTCCTCCAGTGTTGCAGATGACAGGCATGTATAGGGAGTTGGTGACATCAGAGCTCTTCAGGCAACTGGCCCTGCTCAGAGAAGGCTGGAAGACCTCCAAGTCCTTGGGACTGCTTTGAAACACGAACCTCAACCCGAAACACAGACCTGGTTCAACTGGGCCATGAATCCTTACCACGCCTTGCATTAGAGAATGGCCCCCTTCCAAGCCATTGCATGCGTGTGTTAAAAACAATTCCTGAATCAATGACTAAACACATCACAGCACGTTTCTGTAGTTAGGAATAGTTTTTTCAGGCTAGATTCCCAGAAGTAGAATTTCTGGGGTAAAGGGCATGACTATTTTTAAGGCTCTTAAGTCAAGTTGCACACCAAGAGAACAGAGGTGCTGTGTACCCTGTCATAAGCGGTGCCAGGTTTCAGGTATCTGTGGTTATGTTCGAAATTTCTAACATGAAGCACCCCTATATAACTACACACAACACATTTTTACTGAACACATGAACAGGAGATATGTGGTTCTTAGCATGGTTCGTATAAAGGTTTTGACCCTTTTGCATATTTTATCTTATTTATATATGCCTCACAATGATCCCATGAAGTGGGTACTCCTGAAACCCTCATTTTACATATGAGGAAACTATGGCCCAGAGGATGAGAGGCTTGCCCAGGGAGACTGTGAGTATAACAGCAGGTGCCAGGAAGGGCTGGTTAGATACTCGTGAGAGCTCAGAACCGTGAGGAGGGGAGGAGGGAGACCTGTGATGTATGTGCTCATCTTAGATCCACTGGCTGGGCCCCTGTGAATTAGAGTAACAAAAGACGGATTAACAAGAGAAAAACAAACAGATTCATTAGTATCCGCACCCCACTTAACATGGAAGCACCCAGAGATGAGTAACTGAAAGGAATGGTTAGAACTTGGGCTTACACACGGGCCGGCCCGGTGGCGCACTGCTACAGTGCGCCGCTTGGGAGCGCGGGGGCGCTCCCGCCAAGGGTTCGGATCCCACATACAGACCGGCCACTCGCTGCCTGAGCAAGGTGCGGGTGCGACACCGAGGGTTGCGATTCCGTTGCCGGTCCGGTACGGGCACGACACTGAGGGTTGCAATCCGTTGCCGGTCACGAA
>NW_007731995.1:68240-69816 GCF_000696425.1 Galeopterus variegatus
AAAAAAAAAAAAAAAGAACTTGGGCTTACACAGCATCTTCACAAAAGAACAATACATATTTAGACAAGACAATGGAAAAGAACTTTTTTTTTCTTTTTCTAGGACATCAAATTGTGGGAAGGCAAATGTATGGGGGAACTAATGGAAAATCAGGGCTAGTTGGTAAGGTTTGTCATGTCAGTTCTTTTGGGGCTGTCTCTGGGCTGAGAAGGGTCTAGAGTGATTTCTGGTGATTAACTTCTGTCCTTCCTGGTGGTGGGGTGGGGCATCCTTACTAATTTATGTCTTGCTTTTAAGCAAATAGGGGAGGGCAGAGAGCTTTTCCTGTATCTGCTTCTAAATTGCCTTCAGCTCAAAACGAGACTTAGGCCAAAGTGGCATATTTTAGGGTGACGTATTCTGTTACCTTTCAGACGAGTCTGGGAGTTTGAAGTAGCACTACAGAGGCTAGGCCCAGAACAGGTGGGTGGGATTTGGAAAGGGCAGGGAGTTTGCCGAGGCAGAGGGGGCAGGGAGGGCTGTCCCATCTCCAGGATCTCATCCACTGCCTTGTTAGAAGGTTCTTCCCAGATGATGTCCCCTGACTCAGGGGCTCTGTCCTCTTTAGTTACAAAGTTCCTACTGCATTCTCTGATGAAAAAAAATCATCTACTGCCCACGCTTTCTCTGGAACCAATTTCTCTTATTTTTCCTCTTGACCCTTAATAACTAGTACCACCCAAGATCATTTGGGACTCACCTTTACCCCATAGAATGTCCAAGCTCAGGAAATCTGAAACTGAAAGTATTTTCTCCAACCCACGGTCTTCATTCATTCCCTTGGTGGTGAGTAGTGGTTAAGCGTTTGGTTCTGGAGCATCCTGCCAGGGTTCAGAGTCTGGCTCTGCATTTCCGAGCTGCGATGAGCTACTGAACTTCTCTGTGCCTCACCCCCTCCTTCTGTAAAATAAGGATAATAAATCCCCAACCTCAAAGACTTCTTCTAAGCATTAAACGCGATCATATCTGTAAAGCACTTAACATGCAGCCGGCCTGGCACGTAAGGGCTTGTTCATTTATCCATTTATGAATTTCATAACCAGCTCTCCCAGTCTGTGTGAAAACATGCCAATGCTACTCTGAAAGCAGATGATGGGTTTTCCTGACACTTTGTGATCACTTTATGGTAAAAAACACAAATACAATGCCTGTGTTATGTTACTTACAGATACGACATTTCTTCATTCTTTTAAACTACAGAGGTATGACTTATACATAATAAAATGCACACATGTTCAGTGTGCAGTTACATGTCTTTTTTTTTGCATAGTACTTATTTTATTGGTTATGAATATTCGTGACATTTGCATGACTTTTGCAAAGTGTGTACACTCATATAGCTGTTACCTTGACCAATCTGTAGAGCACTTCCATGACTCTAGGACATTCCCTCGAGTCCCTCTGCTGTCACCCATCTCATACCCTCCTCCCCTTAAACCAGGCAACCTCTGATCTGACTTCTATCACTACAGCTCAGTTTTTTTTTTTTCCTTTTTGTCTTTTTTCGTGGCCGGCAACGGATCGCAACCCTCAGTGT
>NW_007731995.1:70428-73273 GCF_000696425.1 Galeopterus variegatus
CTGTATGTGGGATCCGAACCCTTGGCGGGAGCGCCACTGCACTTCCCAAGCGGCGCACTATCACAGTGCACCACCGGGCCAGCCCACTACAGCTCAGTTTTGCCTTCACGTATACAGAATCCTACACTATGTATTCTTTTGCCTCTAGCTTCTTTTGCTCAGCAAAATGTTTTTTGAGATTCAAATATGATGCTGTGTGTATCAGTAGTTCATTCCTTTTTATTGCTGAGGAGTTTTTCAGTGGACACAGTGTAGGAGAGGAAGCTGGGACCCCCTGTAAAAAAAGACAGGTTAAGAAGAGGTTTATTAAGATGTCCACATCATGTGTACATGGGAGATACCCAGAGAAAAGAGTAAATCTCTAAGAGGTGACTTTGAATTCTGGCTTAAATGCCATCTCCAACTGAAATAAAGAAAGGTGTTGGGGAGGAAACCAGGAAAAGTGCATAAACAAGGGCAGGGTTTGTTTCGAAGATTTAAGTAGGTGCCTTCTTCATTCAAAAGTGTTTCTTGTGATTTAGAATCATCCTTCTCTTTCTGGTACAGAGAGGGAGACTTTCTTACAAGTGAAGATTTCTTTTATAGATGTAAATTTCTCTCCCAAAAGGGTAACTTCTACTCTGTTTGCAGAGCTTCTGCTGTGTCTGGAGTTTCTCAAAATAATCAGCTCAAAATAATCCTTAAGCCATAATATGGAGGTCAGAGGTTGAATCCCCCTACCAGCCAGCTGTCAAAAAAGAAAAAGAAAAAGTAATCCTTATGCCAATAAGACATATTTTGGGGTGGCATATTCTGGTCTCTTATGACAGATTTGTGTACAGTTGTACCAAAATTTGTTTACCCATTCCATATCGATGGACATTTGGATTCTTTCCACTTTGGGGCTATTATGAATACAGCTGCTATGGATATTCATATAAAAGGCTTGTGTGCCCACATGTTATCAATTCTCCTGTCAATTCTAGGAGTGAGATTCCTGGGTCTTATGATCCCTGTAAGTTTAACTTTATGAGAAATTGACAAGCTATTACCACAGGGTAGTGCCATATTACGTCCTCACCAGCAAATTACACGAGTTCCACTTGCTCCTCATCCACAACACTTGATGTTGTAAGTCTGGTTAACTCTAACTGAGGCAGGACAGAGTAGGGACACACCCCAGGGAGGCTGCTCATAAATATTCGGACTGGATCAGCCAGAGTCTGTGCACTGGGTGGGACAAGAAGGGTAGAGGTAAGCCATTAGGAGTTTGCACGTGGGATGAGAGGATGGAAAAGATTGGGGGTGTGTGCGTCTCTCTCTGTTGGAGGTGCTTGTGCAGTTCCTTAGTGTGTACGTTTGCTTGGTAATAAAGCCCTATTGTGAGGGCTGGCCCGTGGCTCACTCGGGAGAGTGTGGTGCTGATAACACCAAGGCCATGGGTTCGGATCCCTATATAGGGATGGCCGGTTAGCTCACTTGGGAGAGCGTGGTGCTGACAACACCAAGTCAAGGGTTAAGATCCCCTTACTAGTCATCTTAAAAAAAAAAAAAAAAAGCCCTGTTATGTTTTTCTGTCCCTCTCTTCCTTTCCTTTTGATGGTGCCATGAAAAAAATTCTTTTTCATGGACCAAGAACCTGGATATGCTGCTGGGTAACAAAATTGACGAGCCAGCCAGGAGTTAAGAGAACTCTCCTTTGGGCACCAGAGGAGTCTAAATTCTGACAAATGCTTTATTTTCTTTTACTCTCTCCCTCTTTCCTTTCCTTTTTTTTTTTTTTTTTTCATTTTTAAAGTGAGTGTCAGAAAGCATGGTTAGGATTTGGCCCTCTCACCATAGCCCCAGTCAGTCTCTGTGGGTCATCACATGCCCCAGGCATTCGGTAGGCCCTCCCCAGCCCTTCCTTGCACATCTGGCTCCGTCCCTAGCCGAGGTGCTCTCCTTTCTGAACCGAGTGAATGGGCCATGTGCCTGAGACGGTTACTTTGCCGCTGTTTGGTCTTCTTTGAATGTATTTTTCTTTTAGGCCCCCTTTTCTCTCTGGATTTTTGCTTCTCCCCAAAGAAACTATTCAGGCAATTGAAACCCTCTTTCCTTGAACCTCTGTGTGCTTCTCTTCTTCATGTTTTGCCGAAAGACTCTTAGGCGTCATGAGAAACACAGTCATGGTGCGCCCCCAACCTCCTCTTTGAATCTGCTGCCTTCCTCTTTTCCTCTTGGAGCCCAAAGAGTCGAAGGGCTTTGGCTCCGTTCAGTGGCTCAGCCCTCAGCTCAGTAACCCAGTTAAGGAAATCCTCTGCCGGAGTTCTATGATTTCATTTGATCTTGGCATCCATTTCTTTAAAAACAAAACGAAACCTTTCTGTGTCTCCTCTGACACAGTCAAACTCCTTGAAAAGTCTAACTGTGCTCTGCATTGTTTCATTCAGAGACATGATTTAAATCCAACTGTCCTTTTAAACTAGCGAGTTTTATATTTTATCTGTCTCATTACTAACTTTTTTAACAAAACCTATAAGATCATTGTTTCTGTGTTTTTTTTCATGGCTGCATATGTACATATGTAAGCTGTATGTTATGTTTACATATCCATATCTGTATGTATTTATGTGTTGTCTACATGGTACCAACCTGGCATAAAAAATGTGCACTGATTAACTGGATAAATGTAAATGCTCACAAGTTCATGTGACTTTAGTTTTGGACTCCACATAGATGCCACTCCACTCTAGATGCCACATGGCTCTGAATGCCACTGGGGTACTTGGGACCCAGGATGGCTAGGGAAAAGGGGCCTACCTCCAATATCTCAAAGTCCTGAGTTAATACTGGTTGATAAGGGTATAAGTCAATTAGACAAATA
>NW_007731995.1:74123-75499 GCF_000696425.1 Galeopterus variegatus
CCGCACCTCGCTCAGCCAGTGAGCGCTGTGAGCGCACCGGTCATCCCTATATAGGATCCGAGCCCGTGGCAGGAGCACTGGTGCGCTCTCAGCGCCGCACTCTCTGAAGTGTGCCACGGGCTCGGCCCTCCTCTTTTAAATAAGATTTCCATGTAATATTAATAACAGATAATAAAAGACGTGTGTTTATCTTTTGAGTAAACTAAAAAAAGTAAATGATAAATAGGAGATATTTTCCATAAAATTCATGGAGGCCCAGGATTGCTGCCTCATGACTTTAACCTTTGCTGGAGACCTTTGGAACTACTCACCGTACCAGGTGTTTGGCTGGGAAACCATACACATCTATTTGGTAGTAATGGCTGGGGCTCAGACTGGGACTTGTGCAATCTCCTCTGACACATGGGCCCCCCACCACTTGTGGCCCTTACTTTCAATGTTTTGAAATCTTTGGTGAAAGAGCCAACTGGCAGTTAGCCCGTTTTGTCTCCTATGAAGATGCCCAACCTAATGGCCTGCATCCTAGTCCCACACCTAACCTTACTGTTGAGCACCAGCTTTATCATGAGAAAAAAGTCTACAGGGAAGGATACCCCTACAGGATGCCAAGGGATGAGGGGATAGAGCATTGAGCTCCTACTTGGTGGTGTCCAAGGACAAAATGGCTGCATTGGAGAAGGCGCCTTCCGATGGGCCCCAGTCCAGTCATAGATGGCCAAGGGACACCCGCCCATCTATTCGAGTGGAGAGCATGCCAGGAGGACGCTTGCTCCTGGGTGATAGACTCTTCTTTCCTCTTTTTCCAGCTCTCTTTTTCTCACACCCATAGGAGACAAGATGGGAAATACTCCAGCAATATTAAAGAACTGGAGCTACTTTAAACTAGATGATTTGGGCAAAAAAACCCCAAAACTCATATTTTTCTACAATGTGGCTTGGCCCCAATGTAAGTTAAATGATGGCCCCAAAATGTCTCTCTCAATTACAACGCAATTCTACCATTGGATCTCTTATGTCGCAGGGCCCATAAGTGAAGTGAGGTCTCATATGTCTGGGCCTTCATGGCCTGCTATTGGGATCCAAAACCAAAGAAAATTGTCTGATTTGCTCTACAGGAATCCAAGGGAAGCCTCCCCCTCACCCTGAGACTGACATCTTTGATGACCCCCCTCCTAGATAGAGCTTCAGGGCTATTTAGAAACATTGTGTAACATTCTGAGCTAAAGATGAAAGGTGGAATCGGTCCTGCAGTGACTGAACCAGTATCAACTCATAGTCTGCAATGGAACTCAGTAGCTAAGACATAGCCTCATGGTTGAAAAGAGAACTGCAGTAGCCAAATTAACGTGAGGGACAGCCTCTCCCTCCTCTGTTCC
>NW_007731995.1:75553-80595 GCF_000696425.1 Galeopterus variegatus
TTGAAAAGAGAACTGCAGTAGCCAAATTAACGTGAGGGACAGCCTCTCCCTCCTCTGTTCCTTTGCTGTACCTTTCACCTCCTGGTATATCGAAACTCAGGTGTTCTGCAGCCTTCCTCCCTTTTTCTGTTGTGTACCTTTTCATCTGTCTTTTCTGTAACACTCTTTTGTGCCGTTTGTTAAAAAGTAGCATTTGATTATGAAAAATGACTCAAGAATGGAAAAAGGATTATGTGTGTTTGGGAAAGTACGTTTGGGTTTGAGTAACTAAGTTTGTGTCTTTTGGTCGCTAAAAACGTCATGACCAAAGGAAAAAAAAGTTTTTTTCCTTCTGAATTTCTTTAGGCAAGCTTGAAAAACAAAAACTGTCACAACTGGCTGCAGCTCTGGACAAAATATCTGTGCAGAGTTCTGCAAGTGTTAAAGCAGAAACCCGTTAAGAGAAGAATCAGGCCACTTACAACTAACCAGCACTTGATATTGTAAGTCTTTTTAAGTGTAACTTCACTTCTAGTTGAAGTGATTGTGATTTTAATTTGATCATTTTTATTTAATTTGCATTTCTTTGATGACTGAAGATACTGAGCATCTTTTCATGTACTTATGAGCATTCCTATATATTCTGTTTTGTGAAGTGTGTGTTCAAGTGTTTTGCCCATTTAAAAAAATTGGATTGTCTTCTTATTGTTGAGTTATATGGGCTCTTTATTACTTTTTTATTTTATATATTTATGAATATAAACACCCTTTGTCAGATATAAATATTGTGAATATTTTCTTTCATTCTGTGGTTTGCCTTTTTATTTTCTAAATGGTGGCTTTTGAATAGCAGAAACTTCTAATTTTTATGAAATACAATTTATAAATTTTTTCTTTTCTTTTACATTTTTTTTCTTTTTATGGTTTACTATTTTTCATGTCCTGATAATTCATTTCCACTCCCATGCTCACAAAGATTTTCTCTTATGATTTCTTTTAGAAATGTTATAGAAAAAATTCTTTTGCACTTGGATGTATAGTACATTTGAATTTTTTTGTGTATATAAGGTGTGAGATAAGGGTCAAGTTTCATTTTATCCCACATAGATATCTACTTGTCCCAGCACCCTCTGTTAGACAGAACTATACCTGCAGTGGTTAATTTTATGTGTCATCTTGACTGGGCCACAGGGTGCCCAGGCATTTGGTCAAACGTTATTGTGGGCATATCTGTGAGGGTGTTTGTGAATAAAATTAACATCTGAATTGGTAGACTGAAGAAGTTCAGGGTATGACACCCCCAAGTATGCCACTCTTTCATAAGGATTATTTTGAGCTGAAGGCAATTGAGAAAAAACAGACACAAGAAAATCTCTCTGCCCTCTCCCTCTCTACTAGGAAAGGCAGGACAATTATCAGGCCAGTAAAGGCACCAGAGGAATTTATAGACCAAACTGCTAAAACACCCTTATCTTCTATTAGTTTTTCCATATATTTGCCTTCTCACAGTCTGCCACCCCTGAAAGCCTGTGCCCCATTTCCTTTGTCCTGTCACTTCTTTACACATGTTTTGTTCTTTTGTTAGATGCTGTATAAGCCTCAAGTCCTAACGGCTCCTTTAAGTTACCCATCAATGAGTTTTCCCCATGTGTATGGCACTGCACATGTTTAACATCTCTGTTTACTTTTCTCTTGTTTATATGTCTTTTGTCAGTCTAATTTGCAAGAGCCCAGCTAGAAAACTTGGGAAGGTAGAGGGAAAAAGTTTCTCTTCTCCTATAACTGAATAAAGCAGATGAACTTCTCTGATGTGGGTGGGCCTTATCCCATCATTTGAAGGCTTGAAGAGAACAGAAAGCCTGAGCAAGAGGAAACTCCTCCTGCCTGACTACCCTTGAGCTGGGACATTGTTTTTTTTTTTTTTCCTGCCTTCAGACTTGAACTGAAACATTGGCTCTTCCTAGGTCTTGAATCTGCAGGCATTTGGATTGGAACTGTACCATTAGGTCTCCAGCTTGCCACGTGCAGATCCTGGGACTTATAAATGTGTGAGCCAATTTCTTATAACAAGCAAACAAACAAACATTTCCTATGGGTCTGTTTCTCTGATGAACCCTGATTAATACAATACCTTTCTCATTAAATTACATTAGTGACTCTGTCAAAAACAATTGACCATATAAATCTGCATCTATCTCTGTACTCTCAGTCACATATTTCTATATCTCTGTCTTTCTGTGACACTCTCTCGATTGCTGTAGCTTGACAGTAAGTCTTGAACTCTGGTGGTGTAAGTTCTCCGCCTTAGTTCTTTTTCAAAACTGTTTTGGCTATTCCAGGTTCTCTGCATCTCTGCACAAATTTCAGAATCCACTTGTCAATTTCTACAGAGAAACATTCTGCTATACATCGACTTGGTGAGAGTGGACATCTAATTAATGGACATAATATATTTTGCCATTTATGTCTTTAACTTACCTCAGTAATTATTTGTGATTTTCAGAAAGAGATCAAGCCCCCTTCTATTAAATTTATTCCCACGTATTTATATTTTTTAATGTCATCAAAAATAGTATTTTAAGTTAGATTTTAACATTTTGAATGTATTGACCTTTTTATATGTTGACCTCCTACCACTTTCCTAAATTCACTTGTTAATTTTAGTAATTTTTTTCTAGATTACTTAAGATTTTGTATTAGACAATCATGTCATCTGCAGAAAGAGATAGTTTCACTTCTTTCTTTCTAATCTGTACCTTTTTCTTACCTTATTGTAGCGCCTAGGACCTACAGTATAACACTGAATAAAATCAGGGAAAACAGACACCTTTGTTCATACACAATCTTAGGGGAAATTATGATGTTAGCGGTAGGTTTTTCTATGCCCTTTATTAGGATGAGGAAATTTCCCTCTATTCCTAGATTCATAAGATGCACGATGTTGAATTTTGTCAAATGCTTTTTCTACATCTATTGAAAGGGTCTTTTTCTTTGTTTTTCATTTCTATTAATGGGGTGAATTACACTGATTGATTATTAAATGTTACATCAACCTTGCATTTCTGGGATAAACTCTACTTGGTCATGATTAGTATTATCCTTTTTAAGGTATTGCTCAATTCAGTTTGCTATATTGTGATAAAGTTTTTGAGACTATATTCATGAGGAATGTTGGTCTGTAACTTTCTGTGTTCTAAAGTCTTTATCCCATACTGGCCAGCCACACACACACATACAAATATTCTTTTGTATTACAAACTCACTTTTTCTTTCAGGTAGGGGCATCTGAACCCTTGATCTTGATGTTATAACACTGTGCTCTAACCACCTGAGCTAACTGTCCAGCCTACAAACTCAAGTTTTAAAGTAGAGATAGACTTATTCAGATTTTCTGGGTTTTTTTGAGTCAGTATTATTGTGTTTTTCAAGGAATTTGTGTATATAATCTAAAAGGTTTCAGTGTCTATAGGATCTGTAGTGATATCTTTTCTTTCATTCCTGATATTAGGAAATTGTGTTTTCACTCTTTCTATATTTGATTAGTCTTGCTGTTACTGGCCAGCATAACCAGGTTCTTGATCCATGAAAGAAGAATCTTTTATGGACTGGCAAAAGGAAAGAAAGAGAGAGACAGAGAAACAGAACACAATGGGGCTTTATTACCAAGGGAAGGTATGTGCCAAGGTGCAGAGAGAGAGAGACTTATGTGTCCCCCTCCCACCCCATGTTCTCCAACCTCTCTGTCCCCACCTGCAAACTCCTAATGGCTCACCTCTGCTCCTCCTGTCCCACCTAGTGCACAGCCTCTGGCCAATCCAGTCTGAATATTTATGAGCCTCCTCCCTGGGGCATGTCCCTACTCTGTCCTGCCTCATTGCTAGGGGATTATCAATTTTATTAATCTTTTCAAAGAGCCAGCTTTTGGATTTGATCATTTTTCTCTGTTTTTGTCTGTTCTCTAAATCCTTGATTTCTGTTTTTTATTATTTCTTTTGGGTTTAATTTGCTGTTATTTTCCCATAATCATTCTTTTCTATTATAATCATTGAATATTATAAATTTTCCTATAAGTACTGCTTTAGCTGGATCCCTCCAATTTTGCTACATTGTATTTTTACTGTCTTTCAGTTTGAAATAGAAGAAACTTCCCTTGTGATTTCTTCTTCGATTCATGGGTTATTTAAAAATATGTTATTTAATTTCCAAATATTTGGTTGATATGCTTGGTTTCATGTTTTGTGAAAGGAGACCTGTGGAAAAGAAGCCCCTCTAACATGGTGAGATTTGATCTTCAAAGGCTGTCTCCTCGGAGGATCTTGGGGTCTTATCTGGGCTTGGTTTTAGGTTTTATTAGGGCAGATCTAGCCGAGGCCTTAGTCTAGAATATGGTCCTTACTGCTAGGGAGGGGCCTTTGTGGTGTCTCAGCGCTAAACAGGTGTTGCGGGGGCGTCTCCATTTGTGCACTGTTGGGCTTCACTGGTCTGTTTCACTCTCAGCAGGTGCTCTTTGGTGGGCCTGGGGTCATCATCCCCTGAGCAGCCCTTAGTCAAGTTCTTGCAGTGAACCTCCCTCTCCGCAAGAATCTGGGGTCCCCTTCTGCATAGATCCCTCCTTTTTGGCAACCTGCACCACTATTTCCAGCCATTTCTGCTGCTCCAATGTTGGTCTTTGTAGGACCACCAGACTGCCTAGACTCCAGCTCACTGGGTGGTGGTTAGGAAACTGTCCCCAGGAAGAAGGTAGGGAGGGGGACAAAGGGCAGGGACTCACCATGTGACTTTCCCTCCTCTCAGGGGCACAGGCTTGTGCTGCCTGTGGTTCAGTGCCTGCATCACTTCATGTATCTTGTCCAGTTTTATGGTTGCTCATGCAGTACCAGGCACTCCACCTAGCTATAAGTGAAGGTCATCTTTCTTGCTATGATGAGGTTTCTTGAAAGCCTTTTTAAAATATGAAAACAATACAGAGGCTCACTGAAGGAAAATGTTAAAAATACAGGAGAAGAGGGTGGGGGAAAGAAAGATTGTTCAATGACCCATCACTGTAAAATATTTTTTCCATT
>NW_007731995.1:80913-82030 GCF_000696425.1 Galeopterus variegatus
AAGAGGGTGGGGGAAAGAAAGATTGTTCAATGACCCATCACTGTAAAATATTTTTTCCATTTGTAGAGCACTTTCCAGGTGCCATAAAGCCAAGTGTTGTGTTTTACCACAAGGGGCTCTAGCGAGCTGAAGCTGATAAAAATCATGAACTTGGAGTGGCTAGGATCCAGACCCTTGTGGACTTAACCAAAGACATGTTCCTGACTGATGAACCGTGGGACTTGTTTTAACTGACTGCATGCAGACTTACATATGCATTCATTCCTCTCCAGGGTGTGGTTTTCTGGGAGGCTTCATTTACACAAATGGCACAGAACCACAAACGTCCCACTTTTCAGCATTGAAAACCCCTGACTCTATCTACCCTTGGGAACCTCACCGTGTGTTTTTCCAGTGCCCTGTGTTCCCTTGGCCCTCCTGCCAGCTAGTAGATAGGCTGGTAATGTTTTGGCTTTGGTGGTCCTAAGTTTTTTAAACCTAAACACAACCAGTTACCATTTTGGCTTATTTTGTTTTGGTGGTGACCCCTTAGTAGCAGGATCAAAGGAGCAGTTGGTAAACCTCATATTACCACAGCACTGGGTCTGGGTCCTTGAAATACAATTTAGATCCTGCCCTCAAGGAATCTAAATGCTAAACACAGGTGGATTGGGGGCCAGGAAGAAAGCTTGTAAACAAAGGCCTGCTGTTTTAAGAAATCATCATAATTAGAGCTACTATTTTTCTAGGGACAATTGACTACTTAACACACGTGTTAGGTGTTGTTACCTCCAGCAGAGGGAAGCTCAGAGAGGTGAAGTGATTAGCTTTAGTTCAAATAGCTGGTATGTGCTAAAGCCTCGAAAATAATAATACAATTATATTATTGTAGGTAGAATACAGTGAGCTCTCACTAGGTGTTGGCAAAGTTTTAAGAATCTATATATTTAATTTTATATAATTCTTATTATATTCTCATCATTATTTTTATCATTATCTCCATTTTACAGATGATAAAACCGAGAAACAGGGAGGTTAAGTGACTAAACTCTGTCCTTCCTGTTGAGGTGGGGGAACACCTTTGGAAGTTTATGTCCTGCTTTTAGGCAAATAGTGGGAGGGCAGAGAGCTTTTTTTT
>NW_007731995.1:83919-85515 GCF_000696425.1 Galeopterus variegatus
GGAGGGACATGATTTGTTTTTCTTTTTTTTTTTTTTTTTTCAAACCAGCCAAGTGTGGTAGTTTCAAGGGGGAAAGAGTAGAACAAGGAGTTTGATCTGTAACTGACATGAACAATCGATTACAATAACTCACTGCCTTCAAACAAGCCTGTCTTACTTTGCTAATGGAGCTCTTTGTTGCTATGTTGAGAGGGGTCAAGGGAGGTAGCAGGAAGATCAGGTGAGAGACCCATGTAAAAATCTGAGTAAGAAATGAGCATGGCTTGCTCAGGACGTTGGCAGGGAAGGCAAGGCGGTGAGAAGTGGTTGTATTTGAGATGGTATTTGAAAGGTGGAACCATTAGAATTCATTGGTTGTGGGGTGTAGAGAAAAACAAAAGGATAACTCTATAGTTTTTAGCCTAACACCTGGAAACTTGGGGTCATGGCCATCAGTGGAGAGGGGAAGACCAGNTTACAGTGTCTCTAATCCAATGCACACATTTCAGAGGAAAGAAAGTTGAGGCCCAAAGAGGGAGGCTACTGGTTGCTACAGACAGTGTTTGTGTCCCCCCAAAATTCATATGTTGAAATCTACCTGCAATGTGATGACATTAGGAGGAGGGGCAATTAGGTCATAAGGGTGGAACCTCATGAATGTGAATAGTGCCCTTATAAAAGAGACCCAGAGCTCCTTCAGCCCTGCCATCATGTGAGGACGCAGTGAGAAGTCACCACCTATGAACCAGAAAGTGGGCCCTTACCAGACACGGAATCTGCCAGCACCTTGATCTTGGACTTCTCAGCCTGTAGAACTGTAAGCAATAAATTTCTGTGGTTTATAGTATTTTGTTATAGCAGCCTGAGCTTACTAAGACCCTGGTCCAAGTTCACACAGCCAGCTGATGGCAAAGTCGGGAACAAGACCTCGGTTTCCCAGTTGCCAAGGTCAGTGCCCTTTCCCACACCCAGTTTGCTATTTTTATGATGTATAAGGCTCACAGTGCTCTAACACTTTGTCATTGTACCAACAGGACAAGCTCATAAGATCACCAAACAGAGAGCTAAGATGCTGCCCCCCAGGCACAGGGCTGGTGAGGGCTTTGGATTCAGGACTTTGTCCTCCTAGTCTGGTGCCCTTTGCTCTCCCACTCCCTGTGCACTGCCTGCTCCAGGAAGCCCACCCAGTCTCTCATGCCTGGACCACCCCTGTCCCTTCACTTGTCCACCCGTCTCACCAGACTTGGGTTCTGGGGAACTCTGTGACCTCCCTCAGAGGTAGGACCCTGGTGCTTTGCCATGTCTGTAAACTGCACCAGGCCTAGCCCAGCACTGGGGACATATAAGTGACTCAGTGAAGATTTGGGACGTGGCAGGTGGATGGTTCCGGCCCCCTGCCTGAGCTCATGGTCCACATTCATGCCTTTGAGATGACACATCTGAAGCCATCGGGCAAAAGAGGATCTGTTTAGTGGCCTTCCCCATCCTGAAGGCCTGGGTTTGAGCACGAGGATGGGATTTTTGCCTCTCACCATGGATAAGCCCCAATAAACTTCCTTTGCTAAAGAATTTTCCTTCTCACTTAGCTCCTGAAAATTACCATCTTTCCTGGGTCTT
>NW_007731995.1:86576-88900 GCF_000696425.1 Galeopterus variegatus
AGTCTCTGTTGTGGAGCTTCCCTGTGCATTGTAGGGTGTTTAGCAGCTTCCCTGGCTTCTACCTAGTAGATGCCAGCGGTGTCTTCCAATTACAAAAGCCAGAAATATCTCCTGACATGACAGATGTTCCCTGGGGGCTGAATCACAGCCCCCTTCCCAGTTGAGAGCCTTTGAGTTACTGAAAAGATTGTTTTCAGCTGTGGCAGCAGGCACTGGCGCAGGGCCTCCACAGGGGTTGTGGCCAGAACCAGATGTGTAGCTTTGATCAAAACACTCCAGCAGACTTTACAGCCACGTGTGTTTCATATCTACAGGGGCCTCGGAGACCACTTTCTTTTTTCACCATTATAAACTGTCCTGGGGTGGGGGGAGGATCCATTGAGAGGTGATGACATGTGAGTGATGTCTTGGTTAATGAAGAAAGATCTAATTCTGTGGAGGGGAAGTAAAGAAGCATGATTTGGGATTGGATCCTGGCCCAGCTCTAGATGGCTGTGTGATCTCAGGCAAGTCACTTGACGTCTCTGGGTTGTGAGGATCAAGCACATCCAGGGGTGGAAGATGCCCAGAAGAGTGTGTGGCCTGCAACTGGCCTGCCCAGTCAATGCAAATTGTCCACTTTTACTCTGGACGGTGCTGCTGGGCATGATGGCAGTCGAAGTTTCTTAATAGCCTCATGACATTGAGTTTTCTGGAAAAACAAAACCAAATATGAAGATGGCCCATCCAGTGGTGGACGTGAGGGCAAATTAATGTCAGGCAATTATGCCTTGCAAGCCCTATTGAGAGCCAGGAGGGTGCCCATTTCTAGAAAGGACAAGAATCAAAGGGTTGGAAGGGAGCCTGAGAAGTCATTTAATGACTGTTTAGTGAAATTTTGATGTTTTCTTAAAAATCTTTGGGTGGAGATTAAACACACACACACACACACACACACACACACACACACACACACACNAAAAAGACAAAAAAAAAAAAAAAAAGATACATTGGCATGCATGTGCACTAACTCCACCCCCACACACAATTTGTTTACAAAGAATGTGCTGAACCACCCCCAACCAGACCTAAGGTGAGGGGGCCTGACTAAATTATTCTATTTTCCCAACAATCCACTCCTTCAGGGTCCCTCACTGTGTAATCTATGCACTCAGAATCTTCCACAATATTCCCTTAGTGAGGATAAATGACCCTTATATTTACATAACCTATTCAATATGCCTTAAGGCTTGTAGTTCTGTCCTTTTAACTACTAGCCACATATGTCCAATTGGTAGTCATCATTGGTGTGATTCTCCATGGGAATCCTGCAGTCATAGTGATGGGAAGTTCAATGCACATTCAATAGGCTGACACATTGATCATGCGACTCTGGTGCGGTGCCTGCAGCCAGAACACTATGGGCAAAAAGACAGAAGGGGTATTGGTACCAATAGGGGAAGTTCATGCCCCTCTGGTAAGATACATGCCAGTTTGCCATCCTGGGAAAGGATGGTTGCAGGAATAGGTATCTTACCTGGCTTATGATACCATTCTTTATCTGCTAACACTGTTGGATCTGTAGGTTCTGTATGTAACAGTACAGGGGAACTCATAATTGGCCATAATGATAATACGAATGTGCCCTTTGGAATAGAGCGCTTANTGTAGGGGGAAGAACCTCACCCAGATTTGCAGGTGCAATTTGGTGTGATGACATTAGCAAGGGTGGAAACTGCTTTGAACAATGACCAAAAAAGAAAATAAGCTCTTAACTTGACAATTGTGGTAGAGAAAAGTGAACCAGATCCAAGGAATAAATAATTGTCCATTCAGGGCTGATCCAGGGCTAATCTGTTTGAGGTCCCCTTCTTTAGGCTCTGATTCAGTGGCCCAATGTTTTGGTTTGTCTGGACAGTTGTAGAGTTAGGGCTGTGTCTGGAGCTCATAGACCCCTCAAGCCCATTGTCCAGACTGGGTCACAAACCCTTCACATGCAGGTCTATGAGCCAGGTAACTGGAAAAAAGGTCCTTGGAGACTTGGTTGAAGAAAGAGTAGTCTTTATTTCTGCACACATGTCTAGGAGCTAGGCAGTCCAAAGAGAAACACAAAACTCAACTGCTACTGGCAAAGTCCAAAGAAAAACTGAGCAGCTGCGGGCAAAGTAAACATGCTTTCTTTTTAGACATGAGCTTTCTGCTGGCCAGCAGTTCAGGGCCACTGCTCCACACACTCTTAAGAACAGAACAACAACAAAGCTAAAAAGATACATTGGCGGGCCGACCCGGTGGCGCACTGCGATAGTGCGCCGCTTGGGAAGTGCGGCGGCGCTCCTGCCGAGGGT